>NC_090224.1:34322618-34485118 GCF_024489055.1 Chanodichthys erythropterus | reverse complement strand
ACCTGCTTTATCCAGTGTTCATATATATTTATATATTTATGTTTTTTATGATGGACATTAATACACATTGTTGCATAAGCTTGATACTTAGTGTATACTGTAACTTGTACTAAATAAATATCTGATTCTGTTTAAAAGAAAACATCTTTAGTCTTTATTTAAAAAGTCTATATTTTTAATAATTTATTATTTAGAAGTTATTACTTTTGTTCAGCAAAAAAGCATTAAATTGATCAAATGTTACATTAAAGACATGTATTATATTTCTATCTCACAATTCTGACTTATAAATCACAATTACGGGTTTAAATCTCGCAATTCTGAATAAAAAAGTCAGAATTGTAAGATATAAACTCACAATTGCGAGTCCAATTCAGACGAAAAAAAATGTATTTTTTAGAATAGGTTGTTTGTATCTCATAATTCTGACTTTTTGACATAACTCGCAATTGCGTATTAAAAAAGTCAGACTTGCAATTCTGAAAAAAAAGTATTTTTTCATCTGAATTAGACTTTATAACTCACTATTGTGAGTTTATATCTCGCAATTCTGACTTCATAACACAAAACTGCAACTTTATATCAAGCAATTCTGACTTTATAACTCGTAATTGCAAGTTTATATCACACAATTGTGAGAAAAAAATCAGAATTGTGAGATATTAATTGTGAGATGTCGCAATTACCATTTTATTTTTTATTCAGTCGCGGAAATAAGCTTCCACAGACATCAGCTACAGCATGAAGACACATTAAATGACAGTCCTCTTTGTCCATGTTCAGCAGGGTCAGTGGAGTTGTCGTCATCGGAAGACAAGTGAACTTGAGATAAAGAGTGTCCTGTTATATGGGGTTATAAAAAAGAGTTGGCAGTCTGTCAAAATGAACTGCAAGAGAAAAACAACCAATGGGAGAAGGAAAGAAAAAATGAAACATCCAACATATGTTTTGTCATGCGATGCAATGAATGACTGTTGAGTCAATCTTCTGTATCCTCCAGAGCCGAAACGTTGTATATTTAAGGGGCGACGGCATCATCAGTCTTTCACAACACTTAATCTTGTTGTCACATACCTCAATCCAATAAACAAATGCTCTCACAGAGTATGTTCTCGAGGACTCGTGTCCCAGAGGGCTTCACAGGAAATGTCCTCTGCACCACAGGTTTCCACACCATTTCCTAAACATTGGGCTCTAACTGAAGCAGTGAAAACACTAACACAACAGCTGCCCGTCTCTGTCAGTCTGCATCTCGTCTGCATCAGCGCATCCGTTAAATAATGGAGACATCTGCAACAGCCTGACTTCCAGTCTCTGGAAAATAAGACATCTCAAGAAACTACACTAGAGGGCTCAAATGATCGTTTGAGGTGTTAAGGACGTGCTAATTGTCTAATGCAACAAACAGCCGCTTTGAGATACGGCATGAGCACACAGCGCTATTTGGAAGTTAGCCCAACAAATTATCCTATAATTCCAAAAACACTTACTCCCTGTGGAGGTTTGGAAGATATCTAATGCAATGTCTAGCACAATATAATGCTTAAGATATGACCTACCACAAATGCCAACAAATATTTACTAAATTCAGGCTTTCCCCCCACTTTTTTATATTGGCTGTTTAGTTTGGTTAATTAAAATGAGCTAAAGCAACACAGTTTTCTACATTTCACTACTTAAAATGACTTAATTTCATTGCTTGCAATTAATTCAAACTTGTAAAATGGGAGTTGACTTGATCCATTTGCATTGGAACTACAGAAATAACACCATTTTCTGTGTTCTTCACAAGTCATCTGCTTCAAAGATAAAAAATAATAGCTATTTATTATGTATTTTGATGTGCTACTGTTACAGATCCCTTGTTCTCCTAGACTCCATTTCCCAAGATCCTCCTGTTCTCCACACCTGCACTCACTTCCCTCGTCATCTCCCCATCATCACGGATCACCTGCACCTGGACTCTATTGTTAGCACTCCCTTTATATGACACTCACTCCCTTCACTCCTGGTCCGTTCTGAATGTTGTTTGATGTGTATGTTGGCGTTCCTTACCTTTGTTACATTAAAAGCATTATATAATTGTGGAAATCCGCATCTGCCTCATCTCTCTACCAGTACACGTAACAGAAGAACGGACCCAAAAACGACCGGATTTTCCACAGGGAAAAAAAATAAATAAATAAAATAATGGAGACTTTCACCGGCTCCCTGGATCCAGCTCCTCCAACGCCTCTCACCCTGACAGCCAGCGATCGCCTTATCGGGCTCCTGCAGGTAGGTCGTTCGCTGGAGAGGTATGTGGAGGAGTTCGTTGAGCTCGCTTATTTGTCTGACTGGCCTGAAGCAGTTTTGATCTCCCTGTTTCTGGATGGACTAGATGATGACACCATCCGTTTTAGTGAACCCGATTATCGTTTCTCCTTAAGCGAAACCATAAATTCCATTTTATGGTTAAATGATTCCAAATTTATCGTGGATTGGGTTCAGGATGGGTGTCTGTCTCTAGTCCATCCAGAGACACGGTTGGCCGGGCCAGTCAGTCAACCTCCGGCTTCCTCTGCATACCTTTCCAGCGAACTCCCTGCCTGCCCCACACGGAACCCACAATCCTCAACTGGGTCCCGTAAGCGGAGGAGGAGGAAGCAAGCCGCTCCAGTGTCTCCAGAGCCCGCTCCAGTATCTCCAGAGCCCGCTCCAGTATCTTCAGAGCCCGCTCCCGTCCCTACGGGGATTCTAATTGTGTTTGAGGGCATGGATTGGCCCTCTGCTCCAGTCTCCGCAGAGCCAAGTTCTCCAGTCTCCGCAGAGCCAAGTTCTCCAGTCTCCGCAGAGCCAAGTTCTCCAGTCTCCGCAGAGCCAAGTTCTCCAGTCTCCGCAGAGCCAAGTTCTCCAGTCTCCGCAGAGCCAAGTTCTCCAGTCTCCGCCGCAGAGCCAAGTTCTCCAGTCTCCGCCGCAGAGCCAAGTTCTCCAGTCTCCGCCGCCGAGCAAGGTTCTCCAGTCTCCGCCGCCGAGCAAGGTTCTCCAGTCTCCGCCGCCGAGCAAGGTTCTCCAGTCTCCGCCGCCGAGCAAGGTTCTCCAGTCTCCGCCGCCGAGCAAGGTTCTCCAGTCTCCGCCGCCGAGCAAGGTTCTCCAGTCTCCGCCGCCGAGCAAGGTTCTCCAGTCTCCGCCGCCGAGCAAGGTTCTCCAGTCTCCGCCGCCGAGCAAGGTTCTCCAGTCTCCGCCGCCGAGCAAAGTTCTCCAGTCTCCGCCTACGAGCCCTCTGCTCCAGCCGCCGAGCCTGCCGCTCCAGCCTCCGCCGCCGAGCAAAGTTCTCCAGTCTCCGCCGCCGAGCAAAGTTCTCCAGTCTCCGCCGCCGAGCAAAGTTCTCCAGTCTCCGCCTACGAGCCCTCTGCTCCAGCCGCCGAGCCTGCCGCTCCAGCCGCCGCCGCCGAGCCCTCAGCTCCAGCCGCCGCCGCCGAGCCCTCAGCTCCAGCCGCCGCCGCCGAGCCCTCAGCTCCAGCCGCCGCCGCCGAGCCCTCAGCACCAGCCGCCGCCGCCGAGCCCTCAGCTCCAGCCGCCGCCGCCGAGCCAGCCGCTCCAGCCGCCGCCGCCGCCGAGCCAGCCGCTCCAGCCGCCGCCGCCGCCGAGCCAGCCGCTCCAGCCGCCGCCGCCGAGCCAGCCGCTCCAGCCGCCGCCGCCGAGCCAGCCGCTCCAGCCGCCGCCGCCGAGCCAGCCGCTCCAGCCGCCGCCGCCGAGGCAGCCGCTCCAGCCGCCGCCGCCGCCGAACCAACTGCTCCTATGAACTGTGTTTTTGAACCCTCCAGCCCAAAGACTGTTTCCCCTCCCTGCCTCCCTCTCCCGCCTCCGTCCATATGTCTCAGCACTGTACCTCCACCTCAAGCCCCTTCGCCCAGATCTCCACCTCGGACCTCTGGGCGATTACCTACACCCTGGCTCCAACCTCCCTCGTCTCCACCATGGCCCATCAGTCCACTAGTCTCACCAGTCTCCATCCTGCCCCCGTTCACACCTTGTTCCTTCGTCGGCCTGCACTCACTTCTGGACTGCACTCCTCCGTCTCTGCTCCGTCCCTCCGTCCCTCAGTTCCAGTTGGCCTCCGCACTCTCCCCGGTGTTCACTTTGTTGTATGTCGTCTGCCTTCTACTGCGGCCTTCTGGAGCCCCGGCTGCGCTTCGGTCGGCGGAGCCGTGGATTCCGCCATCTCCCGCCGGTCCTTCAGCGCCGCCTGGGCTCGACGGCTTCAAGGTTTCGGCCCCTGACCCTCCATGGCTGCCTTCAGCCCCTGACCCTCCATGGCTGCCTTCGGCCCCTGACCCTCCATGGCTGCCTTCGGCCCCTGACCCTCCATGGCTGCCTTCGGCCCCTGACCCTCCATGGCTGCCTTCGGCCCCTGACCCTCCATGGCTGCCTTCGGCCCCTGACCCTCCATGGCTGCCTTCGGCCCCTGACCCTCCATGGCTGCCTTCGGCCCCTGACCCTCCATGGCTGCCTTCGGCCCCTGACCCGCCATGGCGTTTGAGCCCACCCTGGAGACCTCCACTCCAGTCTGCTCTTCCCCCTGCTCCGGCTTGAGGTCTCCAGGGTGCCCACCCCCCTCCCGGTTGTTACATCTACGGCGCGAGGACGCGCCTACCGGGAGGGGGAGGTACTGTTACAGATCCCTTGTTCTCCTAGACTCCATTTCCCAAGAACCTCCTGTTCTCCACACTTGCACTCACTTCCCTCGTCATCTCCCCATCATCACGGATCACCTGCACCTGGACTCTATTGTTAGCACTCCCTTTATATGACACTCACTCCCTTCACTCCTGGTCCGTTCTGAATGTTGTTTGATGTGTATGTTGGCGTTCCTTACCTTTGTTACATTAAAAGCATTATGTAATTGTGGAAATCCGCATCTGCCTCATCTCTCTACCAGTACACGTAACAGCTACATTCAAATATGTCAATTAAAACAAATGACTGGCTACTGTTTCCACAATGTAAATAAATAAATAAATAAAGTACTGTACAATCAACTTGGATGTTTAAGTCACTTCAACTTAAATTACATTAAACTGACTTTTAAAAAATGAGATGAATCTTGCATAACTTACAAAAGAAGTTGAAAATGTCTTAACTTATTTTGTTGAGTTAAAGCAAATTAAAAACACATGTTGTCATAACTTATTGATCATATCATTCATTTGCAAGATATTTAAGCTTCTACATTTTATTTTAGAGTATTATGAGTCTCTTTCACACTGATAAGAAAAAAGTCAGGTGGTATTGCCGGCGTGACCGCTGACCCCAGGGAGTCAAAGATTTCTGCATTTTTTTTTGGAAGCCTCCTACATTGCACATCACTTCTTTTCTCAAAGAGTCTGAAAACGGTTTGTTCGAAGATTCATGCTGGGTTCACGCCATGTTGTAATTGCCGTAATTCTGTTTACGTCCTCGGACTGAATTACACATTTCTATGGCAACACTTGAATCTGCAGCGGTCAGGTGGTACGGTGGTCATGTGATACAAGTAGGAGCTCTCAGGAAATTCCAATCTTACTAGTTGTAATTACGAGCTCTAGAGGACGTCGACACTTTTTACAAGTTCAACTCTCGTAATTACGGTAACTAAGCGTGAACATACCATATGTCTCTCTAAACCCCTCCTTTCCGCAAGCCTGCTCTGCTCTGATTGGTCAGACGGCCCAGTCTGTTTTGATTGGTCTACAGCTTACAGCACGTGTCAGAAACAAAACGCCCATTACCATATCTGAATTTCAGCTCCAGATCTTCCTCTGCACTTGATACACAGTGATACGAACAGTAATAATGGCATCATTTTTTTTTTTTTTTCTGTATCAATTTTGAAAAGTGGATTTGCAGTGCTGAAAACTTCTCTCTTCTTTAGCTTCATGTCGACAACATGAACTAAACTCTTCCAGGCCTCAGCTACAACTACAGTGTTTGAGGGTCAAAGCAGACGTCGTTCAGGAGCAGCCAATGAAGACCAAAGGCTGGCATTACGCCAATTTGTTACATTGCTACAGGAAGTGAGGTGGAATTGCTGACGACTTGTTTCAGCAGTTCAGAATTGATTCTTTCTTTTAGGAGACTATAACTCCATTTATTGTGCTCGCTATAGCAATCATTAAAACCTTGCAGACCTTTTACGTTCACACTGCATGAAAGGTAATATCTGAAAAGCATAACAGAGGCACTTTAATATAACAAAATGACAGTATTACTGTAACTCAGTCATTTTCAATGATATTTCAAGAAGGCTTGACAAAATTAGCTTTGTATGGCTGTTGTAAGACTGCAGCAAATGCATTCAAAAAGTTTTTTTTTTTTTTCTGGAAAAGGATTTAATTTAATTGCATGGGAAGTTTTTCCTCAGTTTAATTAAGCTCATTGAATGTTTTATTTCTTGAGTGTTCACCCTCTTTAGATAACACACCAGCACGTTAGACTGTAGATGGAGCAAACCATTAAAAAAGGAGAAAAACAAATACGACTGGTAATGAAAAAAGCACAACATCAGAAGACTGTAGCAAACTTCAGTCTCTCTGATTAAAAAAATAAGCTTTAAATAAGTAATAAGTACATCTGTGACAAATGTGTCCTTCTAAGGAAGCTGCCATTGCCCTCTAATCTAAAGTCGATAACAGATGGTTAAATATTTTATGGGGCGCCAAGAGCAGATAATTGGTTAGCTTAAAGAACACTTTATCACTCCTAGTTGTGGAGCGTTTAACCTTTGCCTCAGAGCAAGCTGCTAATCATTAAAGACCCCGCTTTTGACTGGGATCAATCACCCGGTTCTGACTGCCACTTTCACATTCATTGCCAAATTTCACGCTCACCCTCACAAAGAGATTTCACTTGCATTAGAGGGATAGAAGGACAAAAGGAGAAGAACTATGTGAAAAGGCGAGACTGGGGAGGCTATACAAAAAACTCATATGTTTATCAAATCATAATTTAACTTCAAAACAATTACTATTATCCACTTAGATGCTGTATTCCATGCAAAACACATCCATTTCTGACAGTACTACACTTCAAACAGACCATCAAGCAGAGTGAGTTGAATTTAGGCTCCCAAACACTTCCAGTGGTTCTCTACCACACCTTGAGGCGATACTCTCATAGAGAGAATGTTCATTTGAAGCAAACTGAATACATAAAACTGAGCAGCATGTGAAAGCTGTGTGATAAAATAATCATGTATGACAAAATGAATTAGAGAAACATTGTGAAACAAGGTCAGCTCCATTATGCTTCCTGATGAAAGAAACATAATGCTGGAGAGAAAACAATTACAAAAAAGAAAAGAAGCCACAATTACTAAATATAACATCTCTTAATGAGATTGAGATGAGCTGTGTGCGAATACCTCCGTGTTTTAGATTTTTAATTTAAACCAATGTATTTCAATCAAATGAGGTGATGCTCCAGAATATATTAAGCACTTAACATTCATCCAGTCGTTTTTTTTTTTTTTTTTTTCTATACAACGCAAAATAAACTGGGATCAGTTTTTGTTTTACCTATCCTTACAAACTAACCATGGTTAAAAACAAGAGGTAGCATGAACCAAATTTCTGCTATTTATACAATGTTAAAATGTAACTGGTAAAAACGGTAAAATGTATTTGATAATGATTAAAAAATTAAAACAAATTCATTTTTTAAATCATTTAATAATTAAAAAAGAAAAAAAAAACACGTTCAAATAAACCCCCCAAAAATAATTAAATTATTTTATAATAATTAAAAAATCAAATCAATTCAAATATGTATTATAAAAAAGATAATCATGTAAAAATACAAATAAAAAATAAAATAGAAAGATAAATAAATAAAAGATTATATATAATTTTTAAATAATGTCAAAAAATATATATAATATAAATATATTTATATAAATATATAGATATTATTTCAGTCAAATTAACTTTTCGTGAGTATTTAGCACTTTCTTTTTCTGTCAAGTTCACAGAACTGACATATTTTACGTAAACTCAACTATTTAATTGTTTTGAATTTTATGAACGTATTTCTTTCAATTTAGATGAACTTAAGTTTTACTGAAACTGGGCTGGGATTTCTATTTCCCAGCATGCTTTGCCCATGGCACTTGATAGGGTGAGTAAATGCTAAAAATAAGTGTTTTGTGCAAGATTAATGTTAAGTGGGAGATTTAGTATTGATTAATGTTTTGTTATGCTAATTTAAGAGAGTTTTTTGCTAATGTAGGTTTTTGGAGAGTTACCATCATAGTGACAAGTGGTGCATGCGGCTTAGTTTGAGAACAAGTATGTTAAATGCTTTATATTGCTTTACTAATTCAGCAAGTGCTATACATATTATTGTTAACATGTTAGCAAATTAGCATTTTTTTAGCATTGACTTGAGAACTTGAGTCCGTAATATCAAGAATGATTTAAAATACTGTCTGTGTTTTTCAGAAAAGGAGCTATGGTTTACATTTAAGGACATTCAGCAGTCTTTACACTTTTGCAACCCTGCGAAGCAAGACTGCGTGATTGAGGAGAGAAGGCTGCATTTACAGCACCCCTGGAGCAACACATTCAGAAATCATCTTGCTCAAGGGCACAGCAGCTGTGGGTGGAGTAAAGACAGGTATCCCACACTCCACAGCAGAAATACACATCTGCAACCTTCAGGAACCTGCAATGAATCCCCTCCCCACAACCCTACACTCTTCAAAGCCCTTATAACAATCTTTTCATCTCTTCAAAAGAATTATCAGGAGTTCTGAAAAACCAAGGTCAAATATTATGATTACCAGGTATTGCGGTGGAACCTTATCCTACTCGTACAAACAGAGAGCCCATTAAGAACGTGTGTGTGACAGTGAGCTCCATTAACTCAAAGTGCAGCTATACTGAAGAGCATTTCCCACCGAGCTGCTCACCCTTGCTTTCCCCTCCAAATCACTTCTACAGCTGTGAGGCTGACGATGTGTGTTTGTGTGTAGGAATACTCTCCTAACACAAAGAGACACTCAGACCACGTAATGTTACTCTTATTAACGCTTAGTAACTAAATGCTTAGTAGCTACCACTGGAACAGCATATAAATGAAAAGCCGATCTGAGCATCAGCCTAACCCAACCGTGAAATATTTACCAGATAATCTGAGACAACAAAGCCATCTGGAGGTACAGGTATCTCTGGTGAACAGGTTTCTCTGAGATTATGCAGTAGAAAGAGTTTATGGTTTTAGTTTGACCCATAATTGTTCAGTGCTCGTCCACTATGAAGAGCTTCTGTATTTGTATTATTTATTGTACTAGACAGTTATGGAACTATACAGTAATGTGTATAACATGTGTTCACATGTATTCTGACACTAATGAAGAGTTCAGGATTAGGCACATTCTTGTGGGACTATCAGCCAATCAGCGTTGTCATGACATAATTATTAGATTAATTAGTCACATGACACTTACATGTCAGCTGATATAAACCTGGCCGTAACTGTCTATGAGAAAAGATGGAATTAAAATCACATATAAGCAATTGGCATTGAGATGAATGGGAATGCTAATAAATAGCTTACCAGGCATTTTAGACCTCCTTGGTACAGATTTGTGGTTCTTAACCAGGGAACCGGGGCCCGTTAGGGGGCATCAGCAAACCTCTAAGGGGGCCTCGAGATTATTTAAGGGGTCATGAATTGAGAAATCAAATTTTCCTTGATTTTGTTGACATAATCAGAATGACAGAAATCAAAACTTCCTCATTAGTCCAAAAACTGTTTATATTGAAACCAAGCTCAAGAAAACAATTATTTTCAGATTTTGTCATGTTATTACGTCATAGTGTGACAAAAGAGTGTCTCTGCAGAAGAAGACCAATGCCTACTTCTACATCATTGCCTCTTTAGCCCCACCCACCGATCTGTGCATGTCATGAAGCAGTAAATACGAGACAGATGCAAACATAGGATTGCTCCAGCAACAAAACAACATTTTGCAGTGTCAAGTTGTGGAAGAACAGTCTTTGCATTGCCATCCTTGTGATCATAACATTAAGAAAGTGGATGAGCAGTACTTTTATCAAAGTAATTACATTTTTATTTTTTTTTTATTTAGTGGCAGAAACAAGCTTCCACAGTTTTGTAATCAGTAAGACATTACAAGACATTTAATTTTATTACATGACACTGCAAATGACAATGTATATGTTTTTCACTTTATCGAAAATTATGAATGATGAATAGCCTATAATAACAACAAACAATGGTACATTCATTCATAATTCTTTTTAAACCGAACACAGCAAGTTATCCAGTCAACTATAACTGTGGTAACTTAACCTGTTAACTGTCACTTTTTTTTTTTAGACAAGAAAATGCACTATCCAAACTTAAATGGTTGTAATTCAAGAATACTTTGGAGTATAGACATAAGGCTGGTCTTGTTTTAAAGATGAAATTTGGCAGATTATTGTAGACGTGAAATAAGTTATGTAAGTGAAACAGAAAAAAAGTTATAGAAGTTTAAGTTTATGAAAATGTAAAATGTAAAAATATAATATTATATATTTTACATAAAATATATATTTTACAAAACAAGTTTTACTCTAAAGCTGCAAGGAAATCAAAGCCAAAAATCTGAACAAGTTGTGTTCCAAATTTCAGGTTGATATCTCAAAAAATGAGCTTTCAGTAAGATTTTGTTTGGGCGCAGTACCACACTTTTTCACTAGATGACAACCAAGCTCCATTACTGACCATATAAAGGCACCTCCATTTCCATATATGGTTTGAGTGATCTGAACCATATATTTCCATTATTTTCATACAATTTATGAAGTAGACATCCTATATAGAAGTAGTATGGGAAGTTTGGCAGAAAATTGATATGAATTCAGCCTCTAATAAACATAAAAATAACATGTATGTGGGTTATAGATCACCGCCACAATCATAAATGTATTTTTTTTCCTATTAAAAACATTTTCAGACCTTTTTTTCTCAAAAAAATTGAATGGATGTTATCTTTTGAAATCTTGGCATAAAAACAAACATGTTTCAACCAATCTTTAATGATTTTTCATGTTCATCGCTATTTCAAAATAAAGGTCTGAACATGCCTTATGAGTATGAAAATATGCTTGTTGCAAATTGATAAATTACTGCTCCTCTGTAATTTATTTTGAAAACCAGTCACCAAATATGTAAACTAGAGATTCAAAGCTTTCAAATGATATATAGTTTGTCAAGATTAGTTTAGGTTTAGTATAGAATATTACTGTTTTAAATATGTAATGGCTGTGGGCCCACCGGTGGGCCCGTGACAGTTAACAGGTTAAGTACCATAAAGTGATTGATTGATTGATTGTGGCACACCCATCAAAACAGAGTGTTTGAAAGAGAGGGTCAAAAACAGGATAGAAAATTGGGTAACACTTTATTTTAGGGTCTTTTAACTATTTGTTAATTAGCATGCATATTAATAGAATATTGGCTATTTATTAGTTCTTATTAAACACACATTAATGCCTTATTCTGCATGACCTTATTCTACATTCTTAAATTCTACCCAATACCTTAACTTAACTATCTTACTAAATGTTAATAAGCAGTAAATTAGGAGTTTATTGAAGGGAAAAGTCATAGTTAATAGTTTATATTTGTTCCCTATACTAAAGTGTTACAGAAAATTGCCTAATACTTCTAAACATTATAAGTAGGCATCAAAGAATATTATAAAAAAAAATGCAGTTCATGACCTCTTTAAAATTATTTAAATTAAATGTATTTTTTTTTATTATTATTAGTTTTATTTAAAAGAACATACAAAAATAATTTAATTGATTTAATTAATTTGACTCCTAGTTTTTTTGTTCATAGAAAAGTTTGAACACAAGCAGTCATAATTATAGCAGAAAATATCAGAAGGAATATTATAGCTCATATGAGGGGATTCTGAATATTTTGCTGGACAACGCAAGGCCTTCAAGAGTCAAAAAGGTTAAGAACCATTGACATGGTAAAATAAATAAATAAATACCATTAGGGGCTTTCGCACCGAATATTTCTTGGAACTCAGTTATAGAAACTAGTCACTAGGATAGTTCCCTGAGAACTAATTTCCCCCCCGGCCCATGTTCCTGGTTCCATTCGCACCGGGAATGGGAACTCTGAAGAGGCCAACAGCGGCGTCTTTAAGCATTTGTCATTTACAAATGATAAAAATCGGTGAATGGAGGATGCTGTTTGTTGTGTGTCGTAGATGGAATGTAAACGCATAATCTATGTGACTGAAAGAGCAAAAAGTGGGGCTAAGAGACGAATGTAAGGATGATGTAAGAGTGTTTTGATGTAAGAGTGTTTTGAACAATTTTGGTATCATGGCAACCCTATATGGAGGTAATCTGTTCAGAGACCTGACATATGGAGAAGTGTCAAAAGTGTTTGTGACAGGGTTTCCATTAACCCTAACAACAGCACACCTCAGACCAAACAATGAGAGAAGAACGGAGAGACGGCACAGTCAAGTCAACAAGGAAACACTGAACAAGAAACAGATTTGTACACTCTACATTTGGGAACTGTTCAAATCACATGGAGAATTGGAAATTGTGGGACCAGAGGATGGTAAAACTCATCAGGAACGCAGAATTTGAAACAGCATATTCACAGTATGACAGCACAGCTCTGAGATTTCCTCATCCCTCCTGTATTGGCGAGCAATGCTGTCATTTATTAGAGGGATAGAAAGCAAAACATGCAGTGGATTTAATATTTTTTCCAACTTTTTAGCTTTAAATTTTGTTTTTGCTATCCGCTTGTTATTTTGTAACTTAATTTTTTTATTTATGGTTTTGAGTCTCTTTGACTACATTTGTGTGCTAAAAGGTTTGGTTAACTGCATCATTCTGGTTGCGTAATTTGCCTAATTAATTCAACTAATCTATTGTACAAACCATACATATAATAGATGGGGGTGTCCCATACACTTGATCATGATGTACAAAGCCTTCCTTTAAGGCCTTAACTTTTTTAACTGATCAAGGAAAATGAAAATGTGCATTGACATGAAGTAGAAATAATGCGTTCTTGCATGAAGACACATTTTGGCTTTGTGCTAAAAGAGAATGCAGAGCCTAATAACAGCATCTGACATGATTCCTGTCAGATCCTCTCTCCGCATCTCTTTTTCACAGTCAGTCCAAAACAGATTATCGCTGTCTGCGGGGAATCACGCCCAAAACAAACCAAAGAAAGAATTTATAAAATAAACCAACTGAGTGTCACACCGTGTGAAGGTCCTTGTCAGCTCAGAAGAAGATTCTGATTTAGAAAACGCTTTTATTGTCTTTGCTGTGTCTCACTATGAAGAACGTTTTAAAAGCTCACATATGCACAGAAGTCTTTATAATATCTGACCAGCTGTCACATTTAGACCTTGTTGTTATTGTGGATCATATATTGTTTCCAGCTATAACACAGATGCATCATTGGAGGGGGGGGTGAGCAATGAAAAGTTAAAAAATATACAATTCTGTCATCATTTATGTTCCCTCATGTCATTCAAAACTTGCATGATGTATTCCGTTTTCGTATATTTTATAGTAGATATGGATGCATAAGTTGGGGAAAAAATAAGTCTGAAAGATTTTACTTATTTCATCTGCTCTATCAGGGGCCATTTTTATTATTTCAGGGCAACAGCTGAGCACACAACCAGGGTTGTGGGATATATCAAAACCAGGTTGTGCTTGTATGATTATCTATGTATCAATGCTTTAAATTTTGCTCTTTTCCATACACAGATAGATTGAAAAGAAATTATTTTATTTGCATATATTATTTACATTTGTTAGGGATGAACCAATTCAAGATGATACTTTCATTAATTGTTTTCACATTATGACAATATATTTTAATTCTATACTATTATGTCTAAATAAATAAATAAAATAATATAAAATCAATTGTTTCAATTGATACAGTTAGGCATCACAACATTATGATGCACAGTATGAAAAAGGGATATCCATGTGGTTATTTGATAAAGATTACATTTCACAGTGCTATTAAAATATTTGTGGTTTTAAGAGATTAACTTAAAATGGGACCTATTATGCCCATTTTTACAAGATGTAATATAAGTCTCTGGTGTCCCCAGAGTGTTTATGTGAAGTTTCAGCTCAAAATACCCCACAGATCATTTTTTATAGCATGTTAAAATTGCAAAAAAAAAAAAAAAATGCTGTTATTGTGTGTGTCCCTTTAAATGCAAATATGCTTATGCTCCCGGCCCCCTCTTAAGAAGAGGGCGGAGCTTCAAGAGCAAGATGCTCAGGCATCCCAGCAACAACAAAACAGGACAATCTCAGGCACTGAAAACTGTCAGTAGCGGTGTTCAGCCTTATATGTTCAAACTGGAGTCGGACAATGATGGAGAGACTCAAGAAGAAGTGGGGTTAATTTCGTCACCTATTTTTAATTTAGTCTTAGTCTTAGTCTTGTGCCAAATGTCCTTGTTAGTTTTAGTCATATTTAGTCATTCACATATCTTTTTTTGTTAGTCAAGTTTTAGTCGACTAAATGTCTCGTCATTTTAGTCTAGTTTTAGTCAAAAGAAAACTCAAGGTATCTTAGTCAAGTCTTAGTCGACTAAAAGTCTTTTAATTTTAGTCTAGTTTTAGTCAAAAAATTGTAGTCTTTTTTTAAAAAATAACACATTATTACTGAGATTATTACTGATAAACATTTCAAAAGTGTTTCACATATCTCAAACATTGGTTAAATGTCATAATTACCTGACAAAATACACTTGATGAAAGATTTTTGTTGAATGCAAATATTAAACGTGTCTGGTTTTCAATTTCTGATTTAGGAGACATTCACAAATGATTAACCTGTTCTGAAGAGTATTTTATTTTAACCAACACAATTCAAAAGCTAGCATGTCGTCGTCGCTCGTCATTCGTGTTCGCTTTGGGTGTTGTGTGTTCAGCAGTTTCGTGTTGCAGCCACAGGCGTATAAAACCTGTAAAGCCTCGTTTACACTGCACGCGTGTGCGGCTTGTTACGGCTGCGACGCGGCTACCGGAGCTGATACACGGCCACTCTAGTCAATGCTTGTGTTTACACCAGCCGCGCTGCGGTGCGTTTGAGAAGCATCCCAGAAGCGGCTCGACGCACCGCTTCGCTAAAGATAGGCGCCTCGCCTCCAAGACGCAAAGCTCAAATACAAAACAAAGTCAAAATAATCACCCTTCGTAAACTCCCGCTCATATTTTACATCACTAGAAACTGACGACAAGAGATTCGAAGTTGAAAAACTTGAAATTTCTTTGTTTGAGTTGACATCGCGCAGAGGACGGAACAACACCTTGCCGGAGCCGTAAGGAGCCGCACACGCATGCAGTGTAAACGCTTCAACAAGGCTTAACTTGAGCAACAGCGCGAAGCCTCGAACTCGTTCTGAATATTTTAAAGGCGTAACAGCTGATGAAAAAGCAGAGACGATTGTAGACGAAAATGAATAGAGATTTTATCTTAGTTTTTATTTTATACAAAACATTTTTGTCTCGTCTTTTTTCGTCAACAATAATGCATGCTAATTTAGTCTTAGTCAGTGTTTAGGTCTTGTCATCGTCTCGTCTTAGTCATGAAAAAAATGGTCGTTGACGAACATATTTCGTCGCGTCTCGTCTGACGAAATTAACACTGGGGGGGGGGGGGTCTGAATCAGCTAGTTTGGAGAGTCTGCTTTTAATTTAGGGGAGTTATAAAAAACGAGTGAGTGGATTTTTACCATTATAGGCTGGTTGTTGTCACACACTGCGGAGACACATCAGTGTTCAAACACCTTATAAAAGTCCATTTTGCGTAATAGGTCCCCTTTAAATTAACATTAGATGACGGTAAAGATTTGTAACAACATAAAGGTAAGCAAATCCTGACAGATTTTGTGTGTATGTGTGTGTTCTTGTTTATATTACATCGTAGGGACCAAATAGCCCCACAATGTAATAAAAACCTGAGATCACCTACGTTGTGGGGTCCAGCCAGCGGTCCCCATGAGGGAAATGGATTAATAAACATACTCAAAGATGTTTTTTTGAAAATGTAAAAATGCAGAATGTTTCCTGTGATGGTTAGGTTTAGGGATAGGGGTAGGGTAGGGGGATAGGAAGTACGGTTTGTACAGTATAAAAACCATTACGCCTATGGAGAGACCTCACTAAGATAGGTGCGCCTGTTAGTGTGTGTGTGTGTGTGTGTGTGTGTGTGAGTGTGTGTGTGTGTGTGTGTGTACTGTCCCTTTAAGCATGACTGTAAACACAGTCTACATAAACTTGTATTAGATGTGGTAAAATATTCCTCTGTGGTCTGTAATGATAGTGTTAGGGAGTGAACATTGCTAGCACTCTCTCTCTTGCCCAGTGGCACTGCAGTCTAGGTTATCAATCCTGCTTTGTGTGCTAATGATGGTGCCGCACATAGCAGCCAGTGCACAGGCAATGAGAGGCAGCAGGCATGAAAAGGGGAGAATCTACTGCTGGCAGCGGCACGGTGCAGGGAGGAGATGTGACTGGAATAAACAAACAGCAGCCTGGTTTCGTCGGCACAAACACACACGTACACACGCCGCTGCTGTAGTTTCATTGCAAGTAAATGCACACAGACGGCGTTTCACTGCAGGTGACACACAGGCACGCACACACCCCCACACGACGTGCCCTCAGGCCCAGGTTTGTTCGCCGCACTCCGGAGGTTTGAGATTTGCATCACATGAATTCAACACCACCATTCTCTGACAAGATGTAAGATTTGGTGCAGTGGATCCAAACCTTCAGACCTGAGGAATGAGCTTTCCAAAAGACTAGGATAACTGCTTAAGTATAAAAGAGACATTTAAATGTTATTCCTATTGTTTTAGGAAAAAGGGGAGAATGGGAATGATGGTGGTTAACAATTACAAAAGAAGACTGACCCACTCAGGCTGAAGTGATTTAGCAAGGTAAACTCGCGCAAAAGCATTTATATATACAAGGGCATTTATAACTATATATACTGTGTAATATAATATCTTGTATCTGCACAAAATGACGCAAATGCAAAAAGTGAACTTGAACTAACTTTCATACTATAATGTAAAAAGTAATACGCTCTATCTACTCAATGAAAGTATTGCAACAGATTACAAGAAAATATATTAATTAAATTCAACATATAAAAATTGAGTTAGAATTAATCAAATGAATTCCTTAAAAGTCAACCATTTAAAATGTGTAAAATTAGCAAACACCATTACAAAAACCCACAAAATGACATAAAAAGCAAAGAGTCGCACTGGCCAACTAAACAAAACACTGATCACCATAACAGTGACCAAATATTTTCAATAAAATCTTCTGCTTCTCTTTGCTTCAGTAATTCTGCTTGTTATCATCAGGTGTCTTCAATGTTGACATCTGTCTGTTATTCAGATGTTTTTGTTTAAATTTTACTTTAATTTTACTCATTTTAAATGGTTGACATCTAAGGAATTCATTTGATTAATTCTGACTCAATTCTATTTGTTGAATTCAATTAATAATATTCCTTGTAATCTGTTGCCAAAATTTTATGGAGTAGATATAGTGCATTACTTTTACCAGTATGCTCTTTCCTTAATAAAATTGAAAATTTAAAAAAAATAATAAATATTTTATGTTTAATTCAATATTTTAATATAATTTTATATTAAAATATTGAATTAAACATAAAATATTTAAATAATTTAATTTTTCTCATCATCTAAAATATTACCTTCATCAACTAAAATTAGATTCCATTTTAGTCAAAGTAAAACTTAATAAAATTAATAAATATATGAAAAAATATTGGCTTTATTTAATACTTTTGTCAAAAGATAGCAACTATGACTAAAACAAACAAACAAACAAACAAAAAAATTAAAAAAAAAAAAAAAAAAATGAGGTGCTTTGAAAATTACTAAAACTAAACCCGAAATAAATGTAAATAAAAGCTAAAATAAACTTATGAAATAAAACTAATTTAAAAAAGGATTAAAGCACAAAACAAACAAAAATAAAATTAAAATGAAAACTGAAAAATATGACAAACAATTGGTTGAAAAAAAAAAATATATATGTATATTTTGATGAAAAAAACGTTTTATTATAAAATATATAAATATATATTATAAAATTATCTGAAATAATTGTAAATGAAAGCTAAATAGAAACTAGTAAAATAAAACTAATAAAAATTATAAAAGGTAATAAAAAATAAAACTATAAAATATAACAGTAAAAGTTGGTTCAAAATATTAAGAAACACTATAATAGTATATAAATAATTCTAAAGTAACACTGGACATGACCAAAGTTTTGTTCAAACCTCGGTCTCCACATTATAAACTAGAGCACTAACTCCTGTTCCACAGCTTCGACTAAATCTAGATGTTTTTCTTGTCACCGATGTGCACAGCGCCCACGTTCCCCGCATGTTCCCGCGCCACCCATGCACTTGTGAGAATCCACAAATGAAAGCGTGGCCGATCGCCAGGCAGCAGCAGGGAACGTTCATTCGCCTAATATCTCTCTCCGTGCCGGTTTAATTAAAGCCAACAATATCTTATTTAATGCGTGGGTCATAAGTCGATCACTGCTGTGGTACAAAAAGACCAGCATGATTTCCTCTCTCATGCAACCCAGCAAACAAGGCCCGAAGAGAAAGCAAAGCTGTGGTTTCCTGCAGAGAGGAATGCGGCGCTCACACCCACGGATCCTGTTAATATCGGATAAGACATAACAGGTCGCACACAGTGTTGTCAGAGGTCCAAACAGGGATGTGAGAGCGAGAGCGTGTTTGATTAGGAGCCTGTCTGTGCTATTTTGAAAGCCCAGTGGGTTCCTCTGTGAGGTTTGATGGAACAGCCTCTCCAGGTGAAATTTAGCACTGTTACAGTGATTTTGGGTTTCTGCCCTCTCTCTGAGTCTTGATTGCTTTCACGTTCAACCACATATTGAGTTGTTTTATAATTTCCCATAAGGTAACGGCTCACTGAACTAGGCAGGCTTGTTTAAATATTGTAATTATATGCAGGATCTCAGTGGAGATCACCAAGTAGTATGCAGATACAAAGCTAAATATATGTACTTCATCACTGATAACCTTATCAAATATGAGTGTTTCTTTAGCAATGGCCCAGTGAACTCTAAATACACTTTTTACACTCTCACGATTGCAATTTGTCCACTAACAATGTCCAATTTCCCAAACAAATATTAAATTGATCAAAATCATTTTCACATGATATGACGATCACTTAAAGGATTAGTTCACTTTCAAATTAAAATTTTCTGATAATTTACTCACCCCCATGTCATCCAAGATGTTCATGTCTTTCTTTCTTCAGTCGAAAAGACATTAAATCATGATTCAGATCGCGTGTCAAACTGCCAACGGCTGAAATCATGTGACTTTGGCGCTCCAAACTGCGGATTCGACACACTGATTCATAACGCTCCGAAGCTAAATTGTCATATACAATATTGTATATAACAATTAGTTTAAACTTTAACCTGTGGAGGGCAGTAATACACTTAGCAGTGTCTACACAGCCGGAATTCTAATAAAGAAGAAGAAGAGAGCTAGTTCAAGATGAGCATTTATTGTTAAAACTTTTTTTTTTTTTTTTTAAGAAAATGAGCCATGGTTTCTCTAGATAAGACCCTTATTCCTTGTCTGGGATCATGTAGAATATTTTGAAGCTGCACTGAAACTGTAATTTTGACCTTCAACCGATTGAGCTCCATTGAAGTCCACTATAAGGAGAAAAATCCTGGAACGTTTTTATCAAAAACCTTAATCCATTCAGCAATACGTCATTTGTTGCATCAGAGGTTATGCTTCCGCAGTAGGTCGACTTGCATACGGATGTTTGCCAGAAGCTGGTTATTATAATTTATAAAGTTTTAAATATGGATTTAAAGTTTTTTTTTTTTTTTTTTTACAAACACACTTCACTTCAGAAGGCCTTTATTAACCCCCCTGGGATCATATAGATTACTTTTATGATGGATGGATTGACTCTTTTGAGCTTCAAAATTGTGAGAGCCATTCACTACCGTTTTAAAGCTTGGAAGAGTCAGGATATTTTTTTTAATATAACTCCGATTGTGTTTGTCTGAAAGAAGAAAGTCATACATACCTAGGGTGGCTTTAGGGAAAAAAAAATATATAGGGAAATTATATATATATATATATATATATATATATATATATATATATATATATATATATATATATATATTAGGAGTGTAATGATACGCGTATTCGTATCGAACCGTTCGGTACGAGGCTTTCGGTTCGGTACGCGGTACGCATTATGTACCGAACGGTTCGTTGGACTAATTAATTACATTTGGAAAATAAAAAAGTTTGTGAAATATAATGTTATGCGTTAAACAAGGTAGCCCAATAACCCAAACGACGTAACAGGCAACGCCCCTGACACCCCCGAAGAAAAAAAAAAAACACCAACTTATAAGTTTATGTTATGCTGCGTTCAAACCGAACGCGTCCGGGGCGTCTGGAGCGTTTGATTTACATGTGGCTACTCATGCAGGCGCTCGCTCACTCAGTACGCGCTGAAGGCTCTTTGCAAAATGGCTAATGTGTTTAACAGACCAGAAATAGAAGATCGTCCAAAAAACCAACAGGTCTGGTGATTGGGTGCACTTTGGATTCCCTGTAAGCTATATAACATTTTCATTTCTTTATAAGGAGCTGTTTTTGTTTTATCTCTTTAGAGTGTGAGTTTAAAATATTCTAATCTCCTCCCAGAGTGAGTTTTAGAACGTTTGCCTTTAATGTTTCCATAGCGACGCGTCTTGCTTGTCACTAGCGCTGAGCGCATCAACAATAACACTGTATGACAGATGGATCGCTATTATTTTGTTTTTCCTTGTTTATTTAAAATATTCACAAACTTGCTTACCATGTTATCAACTATCTGATATTCCGATTCTCAAATATGTGTAAGTGAGTGTGTTTTGTCGTTTAAAAGCTTTAATAAATGATCTTTATCTTGATCTATAACGCGAGATAGGCGCCGCCATCTTAGTTTGCGCTGCAGTTCACAGAGTCTGTCAGTCGGATTTACAGCAGGTGAATTCATCATTTTCTCCCGAAATATATGCAAGTATGTGGCTGGTGAACTGGAAGAATAATAGAGTAAACTTTGTAGTTACTTAGGCCTATTATGTGTGTCTGATATGAATAAATATCGGCAAATTGTATATGAATGGATTGTTATTGCTCCTTCCACTGATGTCTGACATCAGTGTGCATTTTATAAACTCTAAATATATTGTTTTAATGGTGCTTATGCGTATATAAATGTCTGAAATCTTAAAAGAATGAACGTTAAAGAACGTTATGTGGCTGAAAACACTGCATAGTTGTGATAAAACGTACGGAACCGTACTGAACCGAACCGTGACACCAGTGTATCGTATCGAACCGAACCGTGAATTTTGTGAACCGTTACACCCCTAATATATATATATATATATATATATATATATATACTGTATATATATATATATATATATATATATATATATATATATATATATATATATATATATATATATATATATATATATATATATATATATATATATATATATATATACAGTGTCCCCAAAAAGTGTTTGTGGGCATTTTAAGGGATAGTTCTCCCATATATATATATATACATACACACTGTAACTCGTACAAACAAAAAAACCTTCATACGGACTCATGAAACCCTTCATACGGAGACACAGAGCAAGCATCCAGCAGCAAGCATCCTTGGCAGGTAAATTGGAGCTTAGGTGTTGTGGGATAAAGCCAATTGTGTTTCTATCTGTACTCCCAGAGATAAAAATGGCAAAAGCAAAAAGCAAATAGGCAAAACATATTTGCGTGAATGGATAAATGATTGAAAGGGCGTGAGTGAATATCCTACCTATTCCAGTCATCATGCAGAAAAATACCTTTCATTATGGCCAGGAAAAAAAAGGTAAAATATAATTCTTAGCTCAGTCATTGCCCTAATATACAACCCTATAGAAGAACTACAAGGAATGGGAATTGTTCCTTTAAAAAAAAAAAAAAAAAAAAAAACACCAAAGATTGCATCAATGTCTCCAGACACGCGTTACCCTCAATTGTGTGTGTGTGTGTGTGTGTGAATATTTCTAGAGAGTAAAAACCCTAAAAAGGAAAGACCTCAGGGCCTAATGAAACGCTCCAATAGCAGATCAAAGTTTTCGGCCGTATTAAGTTTTGTTCTGATATGATTGTAAAACTTTACAGAGAGAGTGAGATGAAGCCCTCGGAGGCATGTGCTGATAAGGTGCTTCATGTGCATTAACACTAATTAAAGAGTTAAATGTATTCCAGTCCCGGCCTCCTCATCCTCCTCCTCCAGAGGGGTTTCTTTCTAGTGAGAGAGATTGCAGAGATACATTTATGTTGCCCTCAGGTTAAAGCTTGACTGTCATTTTGGCTTTCATTCAGACATAAGCTCTTATTCTTAAAGGTGAAGTAATTTCCTAGAGTGAATATCCAAGCCACTGAAAGATCTGGGGCCCATCCTTTGATGGAATATTGAAATAGTATACATTTATTTTGGAACACCATAGTTGGGGGAATTTTGACCCATTTGGCTTTCCATACCACTCTTATTTTCTTAAAAAATTGAAATATACACACACACACACACACACACACACACACACACACACACACACACACACACACACACACACACACACACACACACACACACACACACACACACACACACACACACACAATATATATTATAATCAGTATAGGGAGTAAATTAAAAATGTATAACACATAATATTTTGTGGCAATAATTGCATTTTACTCACAGAATTAATGAACTCAATGCTGCGTTCAGGTCCTCCTGGGAAGTTCCTACTTTAGAGTTTGGAAATCGTAATTACAGTATGACATGATGTGCGTTCAAAGGATTTTAGTCAAACTGGAAGTTTTACTTACTGGAAGTATTTTACACAGGAAGCATTTTAGTGCTAATGCAACTAAATAAAGGGAAAATAATGTGTGTAAAATTACTGTACTGTATTAAAAGTGTGTAATTTAATACAGTACAGTCCAAAAGTTTGGAACCACTAAGATTTTTAATGTTTTTAAAAGAAGTTTCGTCTGCTCACCAAGGCTACATTTATTTAATTAAAAATACAGTAAAAAAACTGTAATATTGTGAAATATTATTACAATTTAAAATAACTGTGTACTATTTAAATATATTTGACAAAGTAATTTATTTCTGTGATGCAAAGCTGAATTTTCAGCATCGTTACTCCAGTCTTCAGTGTCACATGATCCTTCAGAAATCATTCTAATATGCTGATATTCTTTCCAAGCTTAATCGCTATTCTAATCTATGGTCAATACTCACAATATTGTAAGACTGATCACTGTTATAAAAATAAACGTCAAAATCACTTCAAA
Organism: Chanodichthys erythropterus; assembly: GCF_024489055.1. Classification (NCBI taxonomy): domain Eukaryota; kingdom Metazoa; phylum Chordata; class Actinopteri; order Cypriniformes; family Xenocyprididae; genus Chanodichthys; species Chanodichthys erythropterus. The sequence continues at coordinate 34,461,574 of NC_090224.1, read as the reverse complement.
ATGTAGGTAGATAACTTAATATCGGTAGCACTTTATTTTACAGTCCTGTTTTCCATACACATACTATGTAATTATTATAGTAAATACAATAACTGAGTAATAGGTACTAACCCTGAACCTAACCTTAACCTATGTAGTTACCTTATATTACAATGTAAGTACACATAAGGGCACATACTGTAAAATAAAGTGTAACCCCTATATCTAACCATCGTAAATCAGCTGAATTAGGTTTATAATTCTGGGTTTAGGTGCAAAAGCAAAAAAGTAAACGTGAGATTCCCTTAGTGGTTTACTCATTGAGAAAACTTTTCAAAAGAAAGCATTTGTTCAGACCCTCTTGTCTTTTCAGTCTCTCTTTGTTCAAACTTCCTGTTCTTAAAACGGGCAGAGAGCTTTGTGTGAGTTCTGTCCCTGAAAAAGCCTATTCATTCCTCTCACTAACAAGACAACACGGCCAACCTGCCAGTGAAAGAGAAAGCGAGATGTGGGTTTGTGTGTCTCAATTCCAACGTCCCCACCGTTCAAAAGTTTGGGGTCGGTACGATTTTTTTGTACGATTTTGAATAAGTCTCTTGAAAGAAGGCTCACCAAGGCTGCATTTATTTGATCAAAAAAATAATTTTATCTTGTTTTAGTGGTTTTAGCATTTTTTTTGTCTTATTTTCTTTACAAAATATAAAATAATACTTAAACAATACTTTAAAATTTGTAAACTAAAATTAATTAAAGGTGCCGTAGAATGTCTTTTTAAAAGAAGTAATATAAGTCTAAGGTGTCCCCTGAATGTGTCTATTGGTTTTAACTCAAAATACCCCATCGATTTTTTTTTTTTTTTATAAATTCTTTTAACTGCCTATTTTGGGGCATCATTAAATATGAGCCGATTTAGGCTGCGGCCCCTTTAAATGTGCTCGCTCCCCGCCCACGGAGCTTGCACTTGCCTTTAACAGCATAAACAAAGTTCACACAGCTAATATAACCCTCAAAATTGTTCTTTACAAAGTGTTCGTCATGCAGCATGTCTAATCGCATAAGTATGGTATTTATTTGGATGTTTACATTTGATTCTGGATGAGTTTGATAGTGCTCCGTGGCTAAAGCTAACGTTACACACTGTTGGAGAGATTTATAAAGAATGAAGATGTGTTTATGAATTATACAGACTGCAAGTGTTTAAAAAATGAAAATAACGACAGTCTTGTCTCCGTGAATACAGTAAGAAACGCTGGTAACTTTAACGATTTAACAGTACATTAGCAACATGCTAACAAAACATTTAGAAGAATATCACTAAAAATATCATGTCATCATGGATCATGTCAGTTATTATTGCTCCATCTGTCATTTTTCGCTGTTGTTCTTGCTTGCTTACCTAGTCTGATGATTCAGCTGTGCACAGACCCAGACGTTAATACTGGCTGCCCTTGTGTAATGCCTTGAACATGGGCTGGCATATGCAAATATTGGGGGCGTACATATTAATGATCCTGACTGTTACGTAACAGTCGGTGTTATGTTGAGATTCGCCTGTTCTTCGGAGGTCTTTTAAACAAATGAGATTTATATAAGAAGGAGGAAACAATGGAGTTTGAAACTCAACGTATGTCTTTTAAATGTACTGAACTGTTGTTATTTAGCTATGCCAAGATAAATTCAATTTTAAATTCTAGGGCACCTTTAAACCATTCACAGTATTGTCTCTTAAGTCCTATTACATCATGCAATTTTGCTTCTCAAATAACTGTATCTTGTGTCAAGAATTGTAACATTTTTACCAGAGAAAAAGACAAAAATACTGATTTATTTTTATTATTATTATTGCAATAAGGACTATTCAGAATGGTTCCTGTCTCTAGGGCAGGAGAGTAGTGGGCAGGTCTGAAGGCTTTTGGAGGACATGTTTATTTCTCTCTGTTCCTACAGTCCATTGTGCCAAGCGGTGAACAGCCATCAGCCCCAGAGGAACTTGAGAGGAAGACCAGCATCAGACCAGCGTGAGAAAGCCACCGAGGTGCCAGGATACTTGACTTAATGAGGCCTTTCTCTGCACCTCCTGAAACACTTTACTTTACAGTAGTCTTTTCAAGCACATACACACACACACACAGAACCTGAGATTTCCTCCTCATTCCCAAGTCCCTGCTCTGCCATATGGATGAAATCATTTGTGTTTTAAGTCAAGCTGCTGTCGTTGCCACCGTTACCTGTAGCGGCGCCCGCAGACAGACGCTCTGGGGATGAGGACTATCTCTATCTCTATCAGCATGCGCGTGTGCGCCCACATTTGCGTAAAAAAAAAAGGGAATCATCTCGGATGGTAGAAAGTGCAGACCGGGTGATCTGCTTTAGTCGCTAATGAAGTCGCTCTATTGTTTTGATGAATGTGAGAGCTAGTGCGGGAGCTGGTTAATTTAATGTCCCCCTCTGTTTATTCATTACGACTGTTTGTCTGTTCTTATGAGGCGATAAGTTGGCCTGTAGTGTGAATATGAGTGTATTTGAATCCATGCTAAGATAAATCGCAAGTGGGAGCAATGCAACACATATGAGTGTGTATGTGTGTGTGCGTTACGCTAGCTTTGCAGTAGATTCTCAGTGCTGAAAGGTAATTAGTCCCGTATGAGTGTGAGTTTGTGTGTGTGTGAGAGCGGGAAGCGGTTTGTCTCGTTAATCTGCCATGAGAGTAATTAAACGCACTGTAACACCTGGAGCCAGGCAAATACACCTCCAATCGTCTGTCCTGTCATCTCTATTCCACTCACACACACACACACACACACACACGATAAATAATATCACTTCCTGTCTGATGGCATCTCTGTGTCTCCGCATTGCCTATGCTGGCCCAGGCACAAAAAGATTTTTGTTGGTGTGTGTCTGGCAGCAGCTCTCTGTGTAGGTCTAATGCAGAACATTGCTGTTTACAAATGTGTGTGTATCTAGAGGGCCGTTCACACTGACAGCGATTTGTGCACTGCATAGCATCCTTTTCTTATCTTAATTTGTATTTTTGTCTTGTTTTGGTGTAAAAAAAAAAATCTAAACACCCTTAAAAACAAGACACATTTACTTTAGAAGCAATATTGTGTGCGATTATATGGCTTGGACTGGTTATCTGAGAATACATTCTGAATTTAGGATATTTTTCTTAGTCCATTAAGTATTCTATCTCAGCACATTTACTGAGGTTTATGCTTAGAACAAGAAAAAAACTGTTTACTAGACTAGTGGGATAAGAAAAATAAGGCTGATTAAAGATGTTTTCATTGAAAAGTAGTAATATCTTATGAAGGCTTTGCTTCTCAAGTAAATATATCTTGTTTAAGGATATTTAGATACACTACCGTTCAAAAGTTTGGGGTTGGCAAGATTTTTTTTTTTTTTTAATGTTTGTGAAAGATCTTTAAAAAGAAGTCTATGGAAGCATTTCTGCCGCTAAATAAAAAATAAAAAAAGGTAATTGTGACTTTTTTCTGTTTTCTCAGAATTGCTAGATTTAAACACATAATTGCATCTTATAAAGTCAGAAATGTGTGATATAAACTCGTAGTTCTAACATTTTTCTCAGAATAGTGAGTTCATATCTCTGACTTTATAACCAGTGTTGGGCACACTACTTTAAAAAAGTAATTAGTTACAGTTACTAGTTACTTCTCACAAATAGTAACGGAGTTACATAATTATAAAAGTAACTAATTACCAGGGAAAGTAACTATTGCGTTACTTAAAAAAAAAAAAAATATGTCAAACAATTTGGAATCCCCTAATATTAAATATAAGTCTAAAAATAAATTATTCTTGATCCGCTCTTGCTCACGACATGAAATTTCTCTAAACTGTACTACGTGTCGGTAGCCATTAAAGAAAACGTAGTTTAATATTTATGTTTAAATAGTCCTGTGTTATGTTTTAAATTAATTTATTTGATTATGAAAAGTGAACAGCATGAGTAAGATGCATCATGAGACACGCAATATATGGGGAGACATGGAGTGGGTCACACATGATTTTGACCACTTCATTAAATTTTGTTTTGTAGAAAGCCTTTCTTTAAAGTGAATTTCGTTTTGTAAAAATTGCATCTTAATTTTAATCAATGTTTCTTCAACCAATTGCCTGGATTTAATAAATGAGAAGCAAATATAGCAGAAAATATAATCATGACAGAGGCGCCGGCGCGATCACTTGCGCGTGAACTGGAGCGCGTCTTACGGACTAAATGAACCGAAACTCAGTGTATAGGCTGCTTGCCTCACAAACATGAGAAAAATATCTATAGAAAGCTTGAAATATCCACTTTAACGAAAACAAAATAATTAAAAATGAAAAGAAATAGGCTACTCTGATTATGTAATCCGAATGAAATACATTCTCTCTGTAGGCGTGTCCAGTATGCAGAGATGATGAGAGTCAGCAATGTCAACTTCATCTCTGCAGCTGACACTGATTCAGAAAACGTTTATTAATAAACAATTAAAATGTCTCCTTGCTGTTTTTTGTCACATTCATAATCATTTCTTTTGGCGGTTCTTTATGTCATGCTTTATGCGTTCGCTTGAGTGCTATATAGCCTATATTAAATGCTCATTATTATGGTTTATTCACTCCAGTATTTAAGAAAAGTAATTTGTTTGATTACTTGTTACTGAAAAAGGTAACGCCATTATTTATAACATTTATTTATAACGCCGTTATTCCCATCACTGCTTATAACTCACAATTGTGAGCTTATCTCGCAATTCTGAGATATAAAACGTCTCTCGTAATCGAGATAAAAAAGTTAGAATTGTGAGATAAAATGTTGCAATTACCTTTTTTATTTTTTTATTTTGGCGGAAGTTTACATAGAAGGCTCAGGGGAAAAAAAAAATATTTTTTATATATTGTGAAATTAAAAAAAAAAAAAAAAAAATCATTTCTCATTATTATCAATGTTGAAAACAGTTGTGCTGGTCAATATTTCAAACATGCTTCAAACTTTTTTTTTTTTTTTTTTCTGTAATCTCTGACGAATTGAAAGATCAAGAGAACTCAGAAGTCAAACTGCTATGTTTTCCATGCTTTTGAACGATAATATAAAGGCCTGTTACATATTACACGGCAACTATATGCCTAAAATGGAGAAGTTTTTCCTTTGAGTTTTCCATGTACAGACGACACCATTGTCAAAACGATCCCAATTCATACGAATCTGTGAAAATGACTAAATACGCTATATTCTGCTGGCAGGCCATTAGATGGTGATGAAATACTATAGACTGAACGTGTAATATGCATGTGCATGACGTCATCGTTTTCACAGATTCATGTTTTTGTTGTTTACACAGAAACCATTTTCAAAAACTTGTTCAAAAGTTTGCGTTTTAAGGCACCCAAAATGCCATTGTCATGTAAATGAAGGCATACAAATTTTTCCGTCCCCATGATATCAGAATTGAAGTTTTGGGGGTTTTAGTATGAATTCCAAAACAATGACAAAATTCGCATTTAGAAGATATAAACATTCAAAACTTACAGCCTACATTATAAATAGAAGCTGCAGCTGAAATCAGTCACCTGTTCACACATTTACTGTTTTCTACATGGCGAATGGCACACCGATATTAAAAAAAAAAAAAAAAAAGAGAGAGGAGCTGTTTGATGTGTCTGCCTTTCTTCCTGTTTCAGTGAAAATTACATCAACACATTGAATAATGTGGCACATTTCAAGGCACTTCAGCGGGCCTTTAAACACTTTAATATTTTGTGTTTTTTTAATTAGCTTATGTTTTGCAAGCTACCCAGTGTACCAGCTTAGCATACTGTACATCAAGCTGATTAGCCAACAAGCTTAGCCTATACTACTGTAAATGCCTCTAATCAGGCTTTCCAATCGATTATCCCCAGCTTTAGCATGCAGCGCTACACACTCATATAGCGATGTATGTAGTTCGACGAATTGCCATCACAAGAGCTCACAGAAAGACACATTGCAGGGTTTGAAACTAACTTGTTAGTACTCAGCCGATCTTGGAAGACACTTCACTAGAGAATCAAATAGCCTTTTTAACACTCAAACGAGACCCCTGCAAGGGCAAGACATAGTAGTGGTCTCCTCTTTTCCTCTGTATTTAACATACTAATGGATGGCATGCAAATGAAAAGAGAGAGAAATGTGAAGATGAGGTTTTCTCTCTCTGATTCTCTGAGGATGTGTCCTGTCACTCCAGCCCTTCAAGAGCTCATTTGGCAGTCAGAATGAATCCAATCTCTCTCTTTAGCTTTACCTCTTTATGGAACTGGCAAGCTCTGCTCTTCTTTTCATCTCTCTCTCCACAGGAGCCTCACAGTTTCTCCATCATTTCTCCTCTACCCTCCATACATCGCTCTGTTCTCTCAGTGTGAACAGCGGCTCTCTCTTCACAGTCATTTCTTTCTGAGCCCTATCTTTCCACTGATATCGCTCTTTTTCGCTCTATGTAGCCATAGCCATAGGTTGGAGTTAACCAAGATAGAATTGTGCCTGCTGATAGTGAAACTCATATGACTTACTTTCCTTTGTGGAAGACAAAAGGTGTATTTTTGGAGAATATTCCAAGCTATTCTTTTCCAAACAAAGAAAATGAATGAGGGCTGAGGCTGTCAAGCTCCAAAATGACAATAAAGTCCATAATAAGCAATCCACATGACTTTTGCACTATATTTTAAGACTTTAAAGGTGCAGTAGGTGATCTGAGAAATGCTAACGTTAGCCTGCTATCATTGAAAGCATACGATCCTACCCTCCCTACAAATCACCGTTCAAAGCCAAGCCTCCTCCAAAACACATGAACACACACACACACACAGCTGCTCTAGGCAAAGCGTCACAAGAGTTAAACTACCTCATGTTTCAAAGCACATTACATTACAATAATAATGAATGTAAACAACAGAAAGAGCTTGTACCTGACTGCTGCAGATTCATTTCGCTGTTGATACTGTTAACATGGAAATGCATAATTCCGAGTCTGATTGAACAGCTCTGGTTAAAACTTCACAGGTTGCCATCTTTTAATTACAGTAGTTATGGCATGAATGCAGCATAAGCTCATTGTTTTGGAGGAACTGTAAAAGGTGGCTGTTGATTGTTTGTGGTGCTCTGCGACTGATGTCTGTCTACAAAAGCGTTTTTCATGTTTTTTTGAAGCTTTGATTGTGTTTATAGTGTGCAATATAACATGTGTTCATGTTTCGTGTGTAAAAAAACACAGTATTTTTCACATAATTTACTTATCTGTATACCGCTGTTTCCACTGTCATAAAAACGGGCTGATGACTTCCTTGTTCTATGAAGTCCCTCCTTCAGAAATACGTAACGAGTTCTGATTGTGCCAGCGGTTCCTGTGTTGTGATTCGACAGCAGTTTAGCGCACCCAGAGCCATAGAAAGCGCACCTTGCCCGGAAAGGTCACGCCTCTTACCATAACGTGTGCTGCACATAGTTTTACATGTGGATTATTGTGGTGTTGTGCCGAATGAACACAAAAGACAATAATTCCCGAGAGACTGAACTCTTTAATCTCCACAAGCAGCGACAGAAAATGTACAACGTTAGCACTCACTCAGAAGAGTACCTCATACGGAAAACAGCCATATACATAAACATAGTCCCCTCTTGTGGCAATTATGTGCACTGCAGTCCAACATTAACTATTGCAGTAAGGATACCACAATTATAATTTTCGGGAACCGAGTTAAACATAAATTGTAACCATTGATCTCTAAGTACAGCATCCCTGGGAAGGCCAAACAAAGGTTATTGGACTGTGGGATGAAAATAACAGCGTTTCGACGACATGGCGACAAACACACTCTACAAACGCAACTCTTGTGTATTCCTGTGGGCGGAGGTTAGTCAAAAAACTGTTTTAGTGACGTCATTAAAGAAGGAAGTAGAGCGATGTAGTCCAAACTGGCCGTTCGATGTAGGCGACTTCTGTTAAATAAAATATCTCGCTTGGCATTGAACTTTGAGCTTTAAAATTTTACAGATTTTATTTATACTCTAACAACAACATTACACACTAACTAAAGTTTGAAACATGGGATCACGAAGAACGGGACTTTTAAATTCAACTCACTGACACAGTGATGACATGATTAATATGATTTTCAACTTATAATGACTTACAATCTGTATTTTTAAAATCAGTACATAGACTTTTACGACTTTTTGACAGCCCCACTGTGCAACTGTAAATAGGTTTCATAAAAATGAAGGAGAAAAAAATCTTTAAAATCGAATAATCAGTTTGCCATGTTGCTTTTAAACCATGTTGACAAAGGTTGTTCCTTCATTTCAGTGAGTCTGAGACACTTCTGAATCTTGATTCTGGCAGAGCTGCGAGTCGTTAATCCTCATTCATTTTAAAAGCTTTGACTGCCGTTTTAGTCAGGACAGTTTAGCAAAGTCGCACCAGGGAGCTTGAGGCAATCTAAATCACAACTCCTGGGCCTCTTCTCATCCCTAACAGATGCTTTCAAAACACCTCCAGAAAAACAACCCCTTCATATGGAACATAAAGTGAATGTACTGCATTTGTACTGCATTCTCTCACAGTGACTGTAATTTATAAGATGAAAATTGGTGGTGTTTCAGAGTGCAGGTCTGCAGATGGTCAAATTAAACTGCCCAGATAGGAAAGAAAGAAGAATAATAAACTGTTTAAAAGAAAAGCACAGTGAAAATGGTAAAATCCTGAACTATGTTTCACAAAAGACAGCACACTTTGGTTACACTTTATTTCGATAGTCCACTTTAGACATTCTACTAACTATAAGCAACTTTGCAACTACATGTCAACTACCGGTCACCGTGATTTTACCAAGTAAGACATGTTTCTGGATCAACATCTTCTGTTGATCCAGGAATAACATTCTTGTCCAAAAACATCCCTACCCCTAATCCTGCCCATAACTTATCCCTAAAATCAGAGGGAAACTGTGGATGAATAACACTAATTTAGAAGCACCATGTTTAAAGCCTAAAATAACTGTAAACCTATCCCTCAAATCTGATTGGTTGATTGGAATGTTGTTCTAGGATCAATGCCGGATGTTGATCCAGGAACATGTTCTACTTGGTGAAATCACGCTCACCATCAATTACCTGTCATTAGTAGACTGGTATATATCTATATATAAGTGTTTTATATATATACACTTTATGTTTTTTATATATAAACACTTTATTTTGATGCTCCCCCATCCAACATTTTACTGGCTCTAAGCAATTTTGCAACTTCCAGTCCTTATTGAAGTACTTATTCTACTAATCCTAAACGTAACCTAAAAGTCTACCATTTTAGTAGATATACTTCCAATAAATCAATCAATCAATCAATGGAGAATGAGATGGATAGAGTGGGAAAAGAAAGCAGTAGGTTGAAGTTGTGGCTTAGTGTTAGTCCTGCTTTTGTCATTTCCCAAACCTGTTCCTGTCCTCTCTATTCTTATTATTAATAACAGTAACAAAAAGGCCAAAAATAAAATTGGACAACCTAGCAGGATAGCTCCTGAAAAAATACAGGTGTAAAAATGCAGGGAAAAAACATTGCTGGGCTGCAAGATGGGCATCCATTACAGGTGCTTCTGTAACAGATTAGCACACGCTTCAAAAACAACATACATACAGCGGTGGTATTCTTCCTGCGGCTGCAGCAGGGACAAAACTATTAGTATTCCACACACCGTTATTTTAATATATCGCCGCATTAAATGACATTTCCCTTAGAGCCAGAGAGAAAGCGAGAGAAAAGGGGATTGTATAATGGCAGGGCAGACCTCTTTCTTTCTCAGGTGTGGCATATATCACCATCTCCATGATGTCAGGCAAATCAGATTCATTTAAAGAGCATTCCTACCTGCGGGCCTCAAACCCGATCACATACAATCACCTCCTCCCCCTCCTTCCCCATCCGTACTCAGCCTGGAGAGTCTATTGATTTCTGTGAAACTCAGCGGTGACCCCCAGACCAGCCACCTGCTTCAGGCTCAAATCACTTTGTGGCTTCTATTATTGCCCCTGGTGGCCTACGTGCCAGCGGTTCTGCTCTCTCTCTCTTTCTTTGTACTCCGCAAGAGTGGTTGGAAGGAATCCTATTTTATTTATTTTCCAGAAATAAATACTGAAATATAATTTAAATGAGAAGCAACACTGCAAGATTTGAGGCTCTTTGACTCATTGTGTCCTATTCCTTTGAAAACACATGGTAAAATAAAACATTTTTGACTAATTTTAAATTCAAATTGGAAAACATGAAAAATTTGCAGATTCTGTGTCTGTTTGCAGTCATTGCAATGGTTCTTGGCTAATAGCAAGTTCAGGAATATCTGTCTCTCACATTAAGAACATGTTGCCTGTACATCACTGTATGAAAAGATACAGAGTGATGATAAAGAGAAAACAGCACTGAAAATAGCAGTGGGTAAACAGCAGAGCAGACTTAACCAGTAAGCACTTAAACTCTCAGCAATATTGGAGCAATGGACCCTGAACTGTTTCCATCATGGGCAAATTATAAAGCTTATATGAGGATCTGGGGCAATAGGGTCAAATAATTCAATGCCTCATTCATGGTGGGCTTGACTAGCAATTCAGCTGAATCTAATGTGGCAGTCAATGCATTTTTTTCACTTCATTTCTCTCCCTGGATTGTCTCAGTAGCACACAGATGAATCTCTGAAACAGAATACATCTGAAACATGTGCTGTGATTGGTGCTGTGGAAACACTGAACGATGACACATCATGATACTTCTTGCTCTTTTGATATATATATATATATATATATATATATATATATATATATATATAAAAAAAATGTCTATGTCAAAACTGATGTATAATGTGGAAATAATCTAATGTTCACAATGCAGAGCTGGTCCATCCAAACCCCTTATGAAAACTAAGCAGCAAAATCTGTTATAGTGCCTATTCATTATTCAGCAACTTGTATGCAGATGTTAGCAAATCATAAATATGTTTTAAAATAATTAAACACAGTGTTGTCAAGGTTGATATTGTGGTTTTATATATGGTATGTATTATTATATTATTAGCATTTTGCCAAAATCAACACTAATTGAGTTACAGGATTTTTGACCAATGAATGTTAGAAAATTTGGGATACACAGGCTCTATCTGAGGAATTAAGAGCATCACATTATGTTCTCATCAACTTACAGGTTATAATGTTCAATGTAGCTATGTGTGTCATTTGGCTAAAATCTCCTATTATTAAAGACAAAGTGCTACTCACAGGCTATTTAAGGCTGGTATTGTCTGACTTGACTAGATGCTAGACTAAGAAACTCTTCTCCACTCCTCAAATACATAAAATATTAGCCTTTATACATAGAGTGTTTGTTGCTTAAAGAAAATTCTGATTCTTTATTTACCATTGCATTGCAAACAAGCAGAGAAGTTCCAAACTGCGTGCAGAACTTCATTCACCACAGAGACGGGGTGGAGTTTTTCTGGAGTGAGGTTTTACCGTCAGTTTGAGGATACAATCGAGTTACGAGGTTTAGTCACAAGCTCTTTTTCAAATATTTTCATTGGCTAAATATTTATAAAACTCACAGGCAGACATAAAGTGTGACAAATAGTAATGATTTATGAAAAGAAAAATAATAAAAATTATGAAATATGGTAGTTTCCGCCCGACAGCGATGATAGTTATGACAGTAGGTTGGCAACAAGTCTTTCAGAGTGACTTAAATGATTTGTCCAAAGACACTGATTAATTCAGTTATAAAACAAGCACCTCTCTATATGTGTTACGGTTGCTGGTGTAGAGATGAGGCTGATACGGATTTCCACAAATAGACGATACTTTAATGAACACAAAGGCAGAGTACATCCAACAAACGCTAACATAAACAGAGAACGGACAAGGAGTGCAGGGAGTGAGTGCATTATAAAGGGAGTGCAGATGATAGAGTCCAGGGGCAGGTGATCTGTGATGATGAGGAGCTGACGAGGGAAGTGAGTGCAGGTGACGAAACAGGAGGATCATGGGAAATGGAGTCCAGGGAAACAAGGGATCTGTAACAGTACCTCCCCCTCCCGGTAGGCGCGTCCTCGCGCCGTAGATGTAACAACCGGGAGGGGGGCGGGCGCCCTGGAGACCTCAAACCGGAGCAGGGGGATGAGTAGACTGGAGTGGAGGTCTCCAGGGCGGGCTCAAAAGCCATGGCGGGTCAGGAGCCAAAGGCAGCCATGGTGGGTCAGGAGCCGAAGGCAGCCATGGCGGGTCAGGTGCAGCGGGCAGCCATGGCGGGTCAGGTGCAGCGGGCAGCCATGGCGGGTCAGGTGCAGCGGGCAGCCATGGCGGGTCAGGTGCAGCGGGCAGCCATGGCGGGTCAGGTGCAGCGGGCAGCCATGGCGGGTCAGGAGCCGAAGCCTTCGAGGCGTTGAGCCCAGGCGTCGCTGAAGGACTGGCGGGTGATGGCGGAACCGAAGGCTCCGCCGACCGAAGCGCAGCCGGGGCTCCAGAAGGCCGCAGTGGAAGCAGGAGGACAGCCAACAAAACGAACACCGGGGGGAGTGAGGAGGCCAACTGGAACTGAGGGACGGAGTGACGGAGCGGAGCCGGAGGAGTGTAGTCCAGAGGGGAGGGCAGGCCGACGAGTGAACAAGGTGTGAGTGGAGGCAGGATGGATACTGGTGAAGCTGGTGGACAGATGGGTAACGGTGGAGCAGAGGGAAGTTGGAGCCGGGGTGTAGGTAATCGCCCAGAGGTCCGAGGTGGAGATCTGGGCGAGGGGGCTTGAGGTGGAGGTTCCGTGTAAACATAACTGGATGGAGGTGGGAGAGGGAGGCAGGGAGGGAAAACGGTCTTTGGGCTGGAGGGTTCAGACACACAGTTCATAGGAGCAGTTGGTTCGGCGGCGGCGGCGGCTGGAGCGGCTGGCTCGGCGGCTGGAGCGGCTGGCTCGGCGGCGGCGGCTGGAGCGGCTGGCTCGGCGGCGGCGGCTGGAGCGGCTGGCTCGGCGGCGGCGGCTGGAGCGGCTGGCTCGGCGGCGGCGGCTGGAGCTGAGGGCTCGGCGGCGGCGGCTGGAGCTGAGGGCTCGGCGGCGGCGGCTGGAGCTGAGGGCTCGGCGGCTCGGCGGCGGCGGCGGCTGGAGGGCTCGTAGGCGGCGGAGACTGGAGAACTTTGCTCGGCGGCGGAGACTGGAGAACTTTGCTCGGCGGCGGAGACTGGAGAACTTTGCTCGGCGGCGGAGACTGGAGAACTTTGCTCGGCGGCGGAGACTGGAGAACTTTGCTCGGCGGCGGAGACTGGAGAACTTTGCTCGGCGGCGGAGACTGGAGAACTTTGCTCGGCGGCGGAGACTGGAGAACTTTGCTCGGCGGCGGAGACTGGAGAACTTTGCTCGGCGGCGGAGACTGGAGAACTTTGCTCGGCGGCGGAGACTGGAGAACTTTGCTCGGCGGCGGAGACTGGAGAACTTTGCTCGGCGGCGGAGACTGGAGAACTTTGCTCGGCGGCGGAGACTGGAGAACTTTGCTCGGCGGCGGAGACTGGAGAACTTTGCTCGGCGGCGGAGACTGGAGAACTTTGCTCGGCGGCGGAGACTGGAGAACTTTGCTCGGCGGCGGAGACTGGAGAACTTTGCTCGGCGGCGGAGACTGGAGAACTTTGCTCGGCGGCGGAGACTGGAGAACTTGGCTCGGCCCAAAAGTCTATAAGCCAGGCCGCATGACTGGGCGGCTTGTGTGAGGCTGGAAGATGGGTACTATCCATCCCCTCATATACAATTAAAATCCCCACAGGCACAGGAGCTGGCTCTGGAGATACTGGAGCGGGCTCTGGAGATACTGGAGCGGGCTCTGGAGATACTGGAGCGGGCTCTGGAGACACTGGAGCGGGCTCTGGAGACACTGGAGCGGGCTCTGGAGACACTGGAGCGGGCTCTGGAGACACTGGAGCGGGCTCTGGAGACACTGGAGCGGGCTCTGGAGACATTGGGGCCGCTTTCTTCCTCCTCCTCCGCTTACTGGGCCCAGTAGCGGAATATGGGTCCAGCCTGGGGCAGGCAGGGAGTTCGCTGGAAAGGTGTGCGGAGGAAGCCGGAGGTTGACTGACTGGCCCGGCCAACCGTGTTTCTGGATGGACTGGACGACAACACTGATCCTGAACCTCTTCTACTAAGAATTTGGAGCCATTCAACCACAAAATTAAATTGATAGTATCGCTTAAGGAGAAACAAAAAACAGGTTCATCAAAACGGATAGTGTCGTCATCCAATCCATCCAAAAACAAGGAGATCAACTGAGCATCAGGCCAGTCAGACAAGAAAGCAAGCTCCACGAACTCCTCCACATACCTCTCCAGCGAACGACCCACCTGTAGGAGCCCGATGAGGCGATCGCCGGTTGTCAGAAGAGTGAGAGGCGTTGGAGGAGCAGGAGCCAGGGAGCTGGTGGAAGTCTCCATTTTTTTTTGTGGAAAATCCGGTCGTTTAGGGTCCGTTCTTCTGTTAAGGGTCCGTTCTTCTGTTACGGTTGCTGGTGTAGAGATGAGGCTGATACGGATTTCCACAAATAGACGATACTTTAATGAACACAAAGGCAGAGTACATCCAACAAACGCTAACATAAACAGAGAACGGACAAGGAGTGCAGGGAGTGAGTGCATTATAAAGGGAGTGCAGATGATAGAGTCCAGGTGCAGGTGATCTGTGATGATGAGGAGCTGACGAGGGAAGTGAGTGCAGGTGACGAAACAGGAGGATCATGGGAAATGGAGTCCAGGGAAACAAGGGATCTGTAACAATATGAACAAATCACTGGATGATTCACTCAAATAATAAATAAAAGTTAATTTACATAAAAAACAAGTCACTTAAAGGGGTACTTCACCCCTGGAAAGATGAATGTGTATTTAAAATTGGTCATTTATGTAGTAGAAATGTGAAATTATTTTTGAATTTGGAGCTTTCAAGACTGAGAAAAGGCAGAACATGTATTTTTGACTAATGTGGATGAAAGACAACAACTCCCAGAATGCACTTGTTTTGCTGCCCTTGCGAGGCCACGCCCAAACCATGCCTATCGGTTACAGGCGGCATTCAGGAAAATTCAAACAAATAAATCGTGAGTTAGTTCATACATTTACAGCGAAATGGTGCTAAATTGCTTTGTACCTGGATGTACACCCAAAGCCAGGAAAGGACAAGTAAGTTTCCATCATTTTCCGATTAAGTTAAAGATTTGGAGTGATGTAAACAGTGGCTGCGGGCCATCAAACACCCAAAGTTTGGAGATAACACCGTTATAGAAAACCTAAAAAAACGCAGAATATGTAGTCTCCATTTCAAGCACGAGGACTACGAACCAAATATCTTTGCAATGAAGAGAACCATTCTGAAGGACAGCGCGATACCATCTATATTCACTTTCCCAGAGGACGAACAGCCTGGCCTGATCTATGTCCGTGAGTACCCTCAAACGCGCATATGTATGGGTGTGGTGAAAAAATGCGGAACTACTTGCTATTACTGGCTGTAGTTTTAAGCCTCTGGCCAAAAAAGCCTCCGATGACGCAAAATGACGATTTTTGCGTCATTGGAGGCTTTTTTACAGAATAAAAATGCATAAATCTCTCATCTCGGGCTGATATGAAGGGGGATATTTTCGCTAATTCGAAAATACTAGTGGTATTCTACTAATACAAAGCTTAATGCTAAATCCCGAAGTAACCCTTTAACCAGTTTGATTAAAGGTCTGATTCATTCATTCATTCGTTCGTTTGTTCGTTCGTTCGTTCGTTCATTCACAAATGACAGTTTTTATGAGTCAGACATTAATTCATTCAGTAATGAAACAAGTGACTGTCTTCATGAGTGAGTCACTGAATCATTCACCAATCTGATTCATTCAGGAACAATATACTATGAGTTTCTCTGAAAAAAGTAACTGACAAAATTTCAATTTCTTGTATATTGAGGAACTTTGTCATTGAACTGAACTGAATCATCAGAATAAGACGGTATGTTGTTTCAACCGCGAAAGGACAATACTCCATTTTTCAAGTTCAAGTCCACTGAGGTTATTCTACTAAATCTCCTGTCTGGTTTGTTTGTCAGACAAAATGGTGGATTCGGTGTTATGACTGGTCATATTGCCTGTCAATTAAACTTCCGGCGAAGGGTGAATTAGTCTATGGGAAGAAACAATCATTGTGATGCTCACATCTCCAACACACACAAACAATGCAACCACTGGAAGAGTCAGTCAGACCACCCATCTTCTCCATTCTATCTATATCATAGTACATGTACGTGTTTGTGACTATTATTATAGAATTCACCAAAACAGACCAAACCATTGTGATGAATAAAAGAATTCTTGGGCTTTGAGACTGGACCAGTTTTAAATAACGCAGTGCCGACTTCACATAAATATTCCTACAAGGCGTGATGGTTTGCTGAGGTGTTGAAACAGGCTGGAACGAGACAGGAAGGGCAGAGTCCGTGTGAAGGGTAAAGACCCCCTGCTGTACATTCCCTCTGAGGAGGATGCAGCTGTCCTCCAAATGACCCACCCCTACCCATACCGGGCATCCATGCCAGGGCAAATCACTCTGCCCACACTCGCTATAATTACAGTTGCGTTCTCTTCCACTCAAACACACTGCCGCAGACAGATGTCAACACATTAAAAATGTGGGTTATCTCCACGGTTAACCTTACATGATTCTGCGTCTCTCCCTCCCCCAAAAGCCATTCCACTCCATTTCTCATCTAGCCACACACACACAGAGTCTCTAACTGATCATGCCACCCTGACATTTTAATGTTTTTTTTAATGTAATGACAGTGGAATTTGGATAGTGGTGGGGGTTTTGAAAAGATTGGTGAAAATCGAATACTTTCCGACTACATAGAATGCAAAAAAACAAAAAAAACAAAAAAAAAAAAAACAGTACGCCAACAGAGTAGTATGTCCGAATACATAGTTTTTGGGAAAAAAGTATGCAAAAAGTACCCAGATGACCTACTACTTCCGTCAAGATTCAGAAGTTGAAGTTGAATGAGTTAATCACTGAATGATTCACTCAACTAATTGGTTCAAATATACAGATTAATTTATGAACAAAACAAGTGTCTGTCCTTAGGATTGACTAAAATAATTCACTGACCCATTTCATTTAAAACTCAGATTCGTTTTGAAAGTAAACAAGTGACTGTATCTGAGTGATTAATTGAATCATTGACTTTGGTTTGTTAACAAAAATCATGGATTTTCTCAGGAACAAAACAAGGGCTGCTATGGGTGAGTCACTGAATTATTGACTTTACCGTTTAGTTCAACACACTAATTCATTCAAGACCAAAACAAATGAGCGTTTTTATGATTGATTCATTTAAAGATTCACTCAGCTGGGGTGTTCAAAATATGGATGTTAACATATTGAAAACATAGATTATTTTAATGGTTAACCTCACATGATTCTGCGTCTCTCCCTCCCCCACAAGCCATTCCACTCCATTTCTCATCTAGTCACACATACACACAAAGAGAGAGAGAGAGAGAGAGAGATCAGTCTCTAACTGATCAAGCCACCCTAGGCTGCCATTTCTGTTCATCATGCAATAAAGGGGAGGGAATTTTATTCCTCTCTCTCTTTCTATTCCCCCAAATCATTTCACTCCAATTTAATCCTGATGGTCTTTGGAATTGCCCTGTTCCATTAAACCCACTTTGTGCCACTTTGCTATCAGCAGCGTGCCGATTCAGCGGCTGTCATTAAACTGGGGAGGGGCTTAGCTAAATCTGCCGGGGCTCATCCAAGTATCTTGCTGTCAAGTGCCTCTGTGTGTGTGTGTGTGTGTGTGTTAAATCTTAGTCGTCTCCGTGTGAGGGCATCTCATTTAAAGACACTGGATTATTAAGCCCCCACCTTCTAATCAGACCCCATCAATTCCGAGAGGGCCATCTAACCCGGCTCTTATCTGCCAGAGTCTAATGTCATTAACACGTCGAGCTAATTGAAGACTTGCTATCTTAACGGTTTCACGCACACATAATGTGGATAGGGAGTGCTTTGTTTTTCATTCTTGGGAGGTCTGTGAGAGGAAAAGTGTGAGTGTTGTGGTGTTGAGTGCTGGACAGCTACCTGAATCTAGAGTTAAAGGACTCAAATGGCACTAGAGAAAGATCAGTGAAGTGTGAAACTCCAAAATGGGACAAATGATCTGGGGATCAACATTTTAGAGAAAAGATCTGAAGAGCAAAAAAAAAAAAAAGAAAAAAAGAAAGAAATGACTTTGCAGGTCAGAAAAGAAACACTTTAGAAACTAAACACGTAATGGGCAAAATAGAGAGGTTGATGGGAAGAGTGTGATCTCTAGACCAAAAGGGAGGGTGGGGGGGATGGGGGGGGGGTGTCGGGCGGGGGCTGTCGGGGGGATTACAAATGATACTACCAAAATACCAAATATGCCATCAAATCACATTTTTATACAGGTATAGAATGGCAAAAGTGTATAAAAAAGACCACATTTTCATTTTTGTGTGAACTATCCTTTTCAAATTTCTCATCAAATTATTATAAGACCAAATTATCTGACTACACTCTTGAAAATAAAGGTTCAAGAAGTTTTTTTTTTTTTTTCTCACATCTTTCAGTGAGCATTACACTAAGAACATTTCTTCTTAGTGTAAATATTTTTCTATTCTAAATATTTTTTCTATGAAGTCCCTTTTGTATAACGGAAATGTTACTTTATGTCAAAAAATGTTCCTATAGTTTCTATTTTTATTTATTTTAAGGCACTTTAGGAAAAACATCTCAGACAAAGTTGATACTGCCAAATTTGCCTTTAAAAAAATTGACAATTCTGTCATCATTTAGGGGAGACCGGGTATGGTTGTAACACTTTTTTCTTCAGCACCTAAAACTACCTTTTTTTTTTAGGCTACACGTCTGAAACTTTTAGGCAAAGTACCCACATTTGTCTACTACAAATGGCAACAATTTAAATTTATTCAACTATGTCACAGACTTTGTGAGATGATGACAAATACAAGGTGGTCCTTTGTTACAACCTACCCCACTACTGGGGTACATCACGCCGTGTAACCTTAAGTGCTTCAGGATTAAGAGAGAGTGTCTAAATTTCAGAATGTGCCCCACACAAAGCTATCATAGGGAAGACTTGCAACATTGTGCACAAGTCGTATGAACCACTTTTGTGGTAAATTCATGGTGCTATTTTCCCCCTTTTTGGAGAGAAAAGAGCTGAAACCACAGAATTCTCCACAGAAGAAAAAAAAAAAAAGTCACACAGACTGAAGAAGGTATGAAAGCTTGTTTCCGCCAATGAAATAAAAAATTTAAAAAAATAATTGTGACTTTTTCATCTCACAATTCTGCTTTTTTTTTTTTTTTTAGAATTGCGAGATATAAACATAATTGTTTATATTGTTGAGTTATAAAGTCAGAATTGTGAGTTATAAAGTCAGAATTGCGAGATATAAAGTCAGAATTGCAAGTTATAAAGTCAGAATTGCAAGATATAAACTCTCAATTGCGAATGATAAAGTCAGAATTGTGAGATATAATAACAATTGCGTGTTATAATGTGCACTTGTGAGGGAAAAAAGACTGACTTTTTTTTCTCAGAAGTCACAATTCTGACTTTATAAAACGCAATTACAAAAAGTCAGAAATGTGAGATGCAAACTTGCAATTGCGAGAAAAAAAGTGAGAATTGTGAGATAAGTCGCAATTGACTCTTTTTTTTACCTTTATTTTTTCTATTTAGTAGCGGAAATAAGATTCCATATGAGGGTGAGCAAATGAAGACAGAATTTCATTTTATGATGAACTATCTCTCTAAATGAGCAAACCATAGGGGCCCACTTTATATTAAGTGGCCTTAACTACTATGTACTTACATTTAAATTAATCATTTAATACAATGTACTTATTGTGTACATACATGTTATTATATTTTACTTATATTTAAAAACACCTGCATGTAATTACATCTGTAATTAATTTCTGTAATTCCATTTATAATTACACTGTTGTCCCATCCCTTACACCTTACCCCTACCCTTAAACCCACCCATACCACCAAAGCTTTCCCTATCCTTACCCGTATCCCACCTCAATAGCAGCAAAAGTGTTTTGCAATTCAATATGAACCAAATAAGTACATTGTACTTATTTTTTGATGTTAGTACATAGTAGTTAAGGCCACTTAATATAAAGTGGGACCAACCGTAGAACTCAAGGGGAAGAACAACCTCAGAAGAAGCAAATTTTCCTCTGGGACCGCAAGCTGAACTTGAAGTCAAATACCATCTGCAACCCCATAAAACACCAATTGTCATATGAATAATTTACTTGTTTGTGCATCCATGCACAGTTGCCTAACCATTACTGATGACATTCACCATTTTATGCCATTCTACGATCTCTCCATCCATCCATCTCATCCCTCCCTCTCTCTTACTCCCCATATCTCTCCATATTTCTCTGGTGCATGCTGAGTCTCAGCCATTTATCCAGTGGTTTCAGCATGACACGCCGTGTCGCCAGAATGTCAGTTTAATATGGCCCTGCTCACATGCATTCTACGACGGCACGCACGGGTGCAATAGAGTGTCTGCGCATTAGACCCTGACTGCGCTCCAGAGACGGAGAGGCTGAGTGTTATCACAAGCAAAAGAGCCCTTGCTTTTATATCAAACACAAAAAAGGGAAAAATACTTCTTTCATCTCTTTTTCGGCACAGATACGTACACGCAACTCTGAATCCTTCCCTGCACACAGAGATAAGAGAAGGGGAAAAAAACAGATCCGTAGATGGAATTCCCCATACAAGCAAGAGCGCGAGAGAGAAAGAAAGAGTGAGACGGTGAAGTGCAGTTACTTCTAGCAGAACATGCAGCAGAGGAGAAGAGAAAAGCAATCGCTCTGGAGAGATGTATGTTCGTTTCAAGCAAAGCCGGAGAGTAGATTTCCCAGGCAACTATTCAAAAAACAGAATCAGTTTCCTGCAGTACAAGGGCAGAAGGCTTTGCTGGCAACATGAGAGCGAAATCTCTCCCAGCCAGGGCAATAACGCCAGGAGACCGCCTGAGACGTTACGCCGTAGCTCTTTGACATGTAATCATTATGGAAACACCCCGTCTCCAGAGCTCAAGGCTGGTCTTCTGTCTGTCCAGATGTGTTTACTATGTTGATTCTCATGAATAAACACATCTACACACATTCCTGGTTCAAGAATAGAGTGAGAAGGACTGACAGAGGGAGGGAGAGAATGGAGGAGGCAGGTTGGAATTGTAGGTGTTGGATGCTTATCGTTGGCACATCTGGATCTGGCACTGGTGTGATTTTTCTGGTCCAAACGAGCTGTGATCCAGCTGACACACCTTGGACAAACTATCACACCACAGATGTGCCCATGTCCATCAAGAAAATGAATGCCACACATCCCTGAAAATCATGCTGCCACAACATGTACAACCCCTCGTGAAAAAGCAGTACACTTTAGTATACTTTAAAAAGAGTACTTAAGTTATTATGGAAATTATATACTTTTAAAGAATACATTAAAGGTACAATATGTAAAATTTTTGCAGTAAAATATCCAAAAACCACTAAGCTAGTGTTATATATTTTGTCCAGTTTATTACTAACAATATGTCTAATGTTTTCAACTACTTGTAAATCATGAGAAAATTCCCATTCTAAACAGTGACACGGGGCAGTGCAGTCGCCTGTCAATGACGTCAGTTACCTTAGTTACCGCCTTTACTGACGTAGAAACCACATGACAACAGTGCCGTGGATAAATGCGGAAGTAGTGTCTAGCGTCCAGCAAACCACTAGCTCGCTTCAAGCAGTTCCTTATTTACTTCTTGCACATTTTATGGTGGATTGTGTAACTTATTTATGGAACATAATTACTGTTTACCATCTGCCGCTGGTTCTGTCGACAAGGACAGCTCCCGTAAACTCATGACCGGAAAAGCGGAAGCGGCGCCGGCGACTGTGTCATAATAAAAGTCCCGCTGCTCGTGAGGCGTGTGTTGATCAATCGCTCCAGCTCCTCGTTCAGCTCCCGCAACACTCGGTCCTGCTCTGCTTCATACTACAGTAACGTTAATAATCGCATCCACGAACATGAGTTCTTCCAGACTCCAATCCCTATTCTTTTGCACCGTCCGTTGAGATGGAGACCACATGTCCCAAGTTTCCGCTATAAAACTTGGCGTCATCAAACTACGCCTTTGTTTTGAATAGGCTTCTAGCGACCTCTAGCGGAAAAAAATATCACAAATTGTACCTTTAAATAACATGTGAATAAAAGCTTAAATTAAACCTGTTCACCAATGTTCCCTCTAAGCTGTGCGCGTGCGCGGCCGCGCAGAAGGAATAATTGCCGCGCATAGAACAGACATGAAAATGATTGTAGTAGTTTAAATGAGAAATAATTGCAGTGCTCTGGACAACCGCTATAGAGTTGTAACCGGTGAATGTAGTTTACAGGTTTCATAGAAAGAGATCGAAAAAAATGATCTCACAAAGGGATTGTTTAGGGCTCCTTTCCACGAAAAATCTTAACCTCCTGGTATATAAATTTTGGGAAATTCATAAGTAATAAACATGTAATTTTGATGGTTTAACACTGTCTGTTGCTAATAATTGACTGTACATAAACACATTATGGTTGTCCCAAACCATCATTGTAACTGCTCATATTATTATAAATAACTGAACTGCAGATCCAGATCCTGCAGGAGGACAGAAATTATTTTTTAATAGAATTTCTTGGTAAAGACTGGTATAGTTTATACAGCAATGTGAAAAAATCTCAAGTAACCTAAAATGTGCTTAATTTAGTGACTGAACTGCTTGTTTTCAAACATATTATTTAATAAAGTTACATCAAGGGTCAAATAAAATAGAAACGGCACATTAAAGTTAAATGTTACATTTGTATAATAAAACCATTTATTTTGTGTATGTTTACATTGATTGTACAGGTCTGATATAAAGTATGTTTTTGCTCAGGTGGCCAAAATGTGCGTTCAACAGAGAAAAGTTTTGCTCAGCGAGAAAAAAAATAGAGGGAACATTGCTGTTCACCATAAAAAGCAATCGAGTATCTCCAGAAATTTCGGACTAAACCGCTCAATTCATAGGGATTTGTTTCACAATATATATATATATATATATATATATATATATATATATATATATATATATATATATATATATATATATATATACACGCACACTACAAGTGCTTAATTAATTAATGGATATGCTAAAAGGTCTTCAACCAGCGGTCTGCAGTAGGTCCGTCAATTAATGTTTGGTTTCTATTAATATCGGAGGCTATATGCTTGATTTGTAGCTCTGTGACATTTTGTATCAGAGGTATGTATCGCCTAAGGAAAAATTTTGAAACCCCTGAACTATGATTGTGAGTGAAATCCGGGGATTTCATGCGTCTGAACATGTTTGCTTCCCTACATCGTAGTACACAAAAAAACAGTATGTGAAGTAGTAGTGTGGACAAATTCATAGTCTTTATAATTTCATAGTCTTTAACACTAATTAGTGGTAAGGACCTGCTACTTTTACCAAGATTTTGAAGTGTGTATCTGGTTTACACTTTACTATTCCATGAGGCCACAGGCATTTATGAATGGCAGTCACATGACAATGACAACATTTATACTGTACACATTCATATGAAATAGAACATACTTTTTTAATGGTTGCAAATTCCATTCCTTATCAAATGTAGTACCTACTCAGACAGAATGCGAATTTGGACACACCTCAGGTCTGTTAGGTTTGAGACTGCATAAAACAACAAGGTAAAACAGACCAAAAATATTGGTGAATCATCTTGTTTGCAGGGGCGTGTCGATTTTAGTCCAACAAAATGTTCTGTAGAATCCCCCTAACATCACCTGCCATTATTTATCAAACCGGTTTTGTTGAGCTGTAACATAAACAAAGGCATGTTTAAGGTTCTCATACTTAACTGCGTCTGAATCCAATTCAGAATCAATCTGATTTCCATTACGATTGATTTTTGATTCAGTTGGTTAGATAGTATTTCAGTTACAATATCCACTTTTAAATTTTCTCTCTGCTAATGCTTTAAATTATACATTGCAGACTGATTTCAGACTGATTCCAACTGGTAAATCGCCTTTTTACTTATTCATTAAAAGAACTGACTTACTGTGTAAGAGTCATTTGTCTTAAGAATTGGGCTACACTGGTCATATGTTTTTGATTCACAAAAAAGAACCGGTTCAAAAGAGTCATCTCTTTGTGAATCAGACTACATTGGTTACATCGAATGTTTTTGTTTTTTTTGCGTGCACACAGCAACTCAATAGAATGATCTTTCTTACCATTATTTTGTGGTAGATAGTCTTTTGATTGCATTTATCATCACATCACATTCAAAACAGACAGCAAAGTCACATTCACACACACACACACACACACACACACATACTAAAAAAAAATATTTATTTTGCTGCAGCGCTTAAGATTCATAAGCGATGCGGTGAACCTTCTAACTTGTAACAAAATGAAAATATTAATTAAAGAAATAAATAAACAAACAACAGTGCAGTTGAGTAAGTTAATTCAGCAGATTGCAGTGACCCCAACTAATAGTTTTGACAGGAAATACATCAGCACACAAAAGAAAATAAGCCATTTCATGGCTTGCATGCACAGAGTATGGGAATGTGAAGAACTCTGTGAACGATTAATGTTCTGATACTACAATACAGAATATTCAGAGAATTCTGTATTCAGATTCTGTACACGCCTGGCCTTGACACACCATTTATTGACATCTCAGTGAATTCCACAGATACAGTATGACGTAGATTAAATTAAATGACGGATTTCAGCAATTTATTTGTTCATTTAGGCAAAACCGAGTTAGCCCTTTTGTGTCTCATTAGACAGCCGAAGTGTCGTTATTCCCTAGTGTTTGACTACAGACCTGGCTTGTCTTGCCCTCAGGCTAACATCTGACAGAGAATACCACCAGCTGGCAGCATATGCACACCGTCATATTACTGACAAATCTACGCTGACATTAGTAGAGCAAACCTCACGTCTTTGATTCTGTGTGTGCTTGTATGTCTCCGTCCTTACATTCAACTACACCCTCTCTCTCTAGAGCGCATTACATCTGCAGCGCTCCAGTTCTGTGCAGCTCACCACTCTGTCCGCCATGGAGAAATACAGGCTTTTCATTTCAGCTTGATAATGGTGCACGGGGAGGCCTGCGCATACTAAAGAGCTGGAGCCCACTCTAATATACAAGCAGACCGGGGCCCCGCTGAGCAGGTCACGCTGAATCTTTTCTTTCGCTCTCTCTCTAGTGGAAGAGAGACAACAGATTAAACCACATGAAAAGACAGTAAGAGCAGAATTAATCTAATACCATTTGTTGTCAGAAAAAAGCAATACGGGCCCTTAGGTCAAGGGACCTAAGGGAGCCATTTTGTTCCTTTTGATTTTCCAGCTAACTCTTAAAGGGATAATTCACCACAAATGAAAATTCTTTCATCATTTACTCACCGTCATGTGGTTCCAAACTCTGCAGAATACAAAATAAGGTATTTTAAAGATTTTTTTTTTTTTCCCAAGTCAGTGAATTCATTTTTCAACATTTACAGCATCTTCCTTTGCATTCCACAGAAGAAAGAAAGTCATACAGGTGTGGAACCACATGTAGGGTGGATAAATGATGACAGAATGGCTGAACCATCCCTTTAAAGGTGCAGTAAAAGATTTCTGAGAAAAAAAACTGTTGATATTTGAAATCACTTAAACAAAGACACCCTTCCCTAAAGGGATCACACACCTATATTGATAGCTCCGCCACCAAATTCATGAACACAACAAGCAACACAGGCACCTCCCTCCTAATGAGTGGACACACCCCTTACTGCTGATTGGCTATAAGTGAGTTTTGGTGCTTGGTCCAATCCACTTTCAAAAGCATTTCTTAAAATTAGTTTACGGCACCTTTAAAGGAGCTATATATAAGATTTTTTTATTTTAATAAAGCATTAAAAATACCCCAATATGTTTGCAGATATGTAGGAAACATGCTAATGGTGCTGAAAATTCAGCGTTGCCATCACAGAAATAAATTACACTTTAAAATATATTAAAATAGCTATTAACTGTAAAACCACTTCCCTTTTTCTCTGCTTCTAATATGTAAAGCTGCTTTGAACAATTACCAATTGTAAAAGCGCTATATAAATAAATTTGACTTGACTTGACTTAAAAATATTTCTTAATATTACTGTATTTTTGATCAAACAAATGCAGCCTTGGTGAGCAGATGAGACTTAATTTAAAAATATTTTTTTAAAAATCTTACAGAGTCCAAACTTTTAAACAACTGTGTATGTATACAAAAGGCGGCGGAGAAGAAAAGCTGGGCTTAAAATGTCATTAATTTCCTTTCTTTTCTTCTCATCTCTATGCTTCTTCCCACTGTCTTTAAATGTCAGAGGAGAAAAGAGGTGCAATACCACCGGGCTCTGGTGATGCAAAGCATAAAACATTGTAAATGCACGCCAAGTAGCGCCTCAGATAAAGAATCTGTCCTGGGAGAGTGGTCGTCGAAGTGTGAGCGCAAGTAAATGAGAATGTAGAAAGAATGGATTTAATTGAAGTGTTAATGTACTGAGACTGTTGCATGGGCTGCATTTCTGAGTTTCTCCCAGTCTTTGTTTGCAATGCAGCACATCAAACTCGCTTTGGAGCGAAGCTCTCGTGGGGCTAAATTATCAACCATTGACTTTTTGTCTGCCTTTTTACTCCCTTTTGTTTCTACGGGTAGGTTGGAGTCAGTGGAGCGTTGTGTTCCTCTATACCGCAGTGAGAGATGGGACTGTGTGCTCATTGAGGGCGAGTTAATTTTGTCTATTCGGACTGAAAAAAATATATATAAGCATGGCTCTTTATTCATAGCTCAAGGAGGGATTTTGATTTGAATAGTCAGAGAAGGAACTGAAGACTGGTTATGCGGTAAATGAAAAGCAGATATGTGGTCAAGACTACAGACCCTGAAACTGCAGTCCTCTGCAATCAATGTGCAACTGTTATGCTATTTGTTAGTTATATACTCGAAGGCAGGTTCAATAGATAAGAAGAGAAGGCTAGGATGAACAAGTGTTTGAATTATACATCAGCAAAGGACTGTGGAACAAAGCATCATCGTGAAGTATGCTGAGCTTGCTTGTGTGTGGACTGATGTTTCAGTGTTGTTTTTGGCTCCAAATAGCTGTGCAGACAGATTGTGGTCATTTTAAGGAGATTATGGGGCAGATGCCAGCATGGCATTGCAGCATGTGGCACAAAGAGAACCACTGCTTCCACCTTGTACAACCTGTGTACATATGCTGTAGTCTAAAACCTAGTGAGCTGCATTATAAAGGAATATTCCAGGTTCAATACATGTTAAGCTAGAGAACACTTGTGGCATAATGTTTACTACAAAACGAACATTTCCACTTAAAATGAGCAAAAATCTGGGCTACAGAGACACACTTACAATGGAAGTGAATGGATCTGTAAATGTTAAAATAATCCATTTCAACTATATAAGATGTATACAATGTCAACACTATTTTAGTAAGAAAAATAGCTTTTAAAAAGAAAAAGTATTGATGAAAATAATTCAGTGTGTACTTAAAAAAGGACTATATTATATGGCAGCTTGTTTCCTTCACTGAATAACAAGTAATTGCCACATTCTGATTTTTTTTTTTTTTTTTTTTGCGATTGCAAGTTTGCATCTCACAATTCTGACTTTTTTTCTCAGAATTGCATGATATAAACTTGCAATTGAGTTATAAAGTCAGAATTTCGTGATATAAACTCGCGAAAAAGTCAGAATTGTGACTTTATATTACGAGATTCTGACTTTATAACTTGCAATTGCGATTTTATATCAAGCAATTCTGAGAAAAAATTTATAAAGTTGCAAAATTAGACATACAATCAGAATTGTGAAATAAAATTGCGGAAAAAAGTCAGAATTTATAAAATTTGATATCTCGCAATTCTGACTTTATAACTCGCAATTGTGACTATATCAGGCAATTCTGACTTTATAACTCGCAATTACGATTTATATCACGAAATTCAGACTTTATAACTTGTAATTGTGATTCTATATCAAGCAATTCTGAGAAATAAAAATAAAGTTGCAATTGTGAGATATAAACTCGCAATTTCAAGTCATAAAATTAGAATTGCGAAATATAAAATTGCAAGAAAAAGTCAGAATTGCAAGTTTATATCTCGCAATTCTCACTTTATAACTCAAAATTGCGACTTTATATCTCCCAATTCTGATTTATTAACTCACAATTCTGACTTTATAACTCGCAATTGCGATTTATATCACGAAATTCAGACTTTATAACTTGTAAATTTTATATCAAGCAATTCTAAGAAAAAAAAAATAAAGTCGCAATTGTGAGATATAAACTCGCAATTTCAAGTCATAAAATTAGAATTGCGAAATATAAAATTTACGAGAAAAAGTCAGAATTGCAAGTTTATATCTCGCAATTCTCACTTTATAACTCAAAATTGTGACTTTTTATCTCGCAGTTCTGACTTTAAAACTCACAACTGCGATTTATATCATGAAATTCAGAATTAATAACTTGTAATTGTGATTTTATATCAAGCAATTCTGAGAAAAAAAATAAAGTTGCAATTGTGAGATATAAACACGCAATTGCAAGTCATAAAATTAGAATTGCGAATATAAAATTGCGAGAAAAAGTCAGAATTGCAAGTTTATATCTCGCAATTCTCACTTTATAACTCAAAATTGCGACTTTATATCTCACAATTCTGATGTATTAACTCACAATTCTGACTTTATAATTCGCAATTGCGACAGAAAGACAGTCAGAATTGCAAGATGTAATCTCGCAATAGTGAGAAAAAATGTCAAAATTGTGAGATAAAAAAGTGGAAAGTTTTTTTTTTTTTTTTTTTTACCCATTATCCACGTTTATGTATTTTATGCTTATATGGGTGTTTTGATGTTGGCTGAGCAACATGACAAACTATTTAAATCAATTTTGGGTTAGTCTGTCATCACTTATGAAGGATGTTACTTTAGAAGACGTTAGGTTAGTGCCACACACAACACCCTACATTACACAGAGCCCTACAGACATTTCTCAAAGCACAGCATGACAATACAGAACAAATATTTGCAATGCATACAGCAATGGCATCTTCACATTTGATTTTTAATCCCTTTTACTACTGGAATTTGAGCAGAAGCTTCTGATCAGCAAACGTCTGAGCCAAAACCATGGCAGCTGTGCCCTCAGGCTCAGTGTCATGTCCTCAGTCAGATGCCATCCAATGGGTGAGGCCATTCCTGAGCTCTAATTAGCACGAGCAGATAATGTCACACAGAACAGAAAAATCGATACAGAGGACGAGGAACAGCAGTCGATGCCTCCTCTCTATGCCGGACAGATTTCCGAGGAGGGACATCCCCCACAGAACAGCTCTACTTCAGGAATCCCCATCACCTCTGATTAAGACACCAAGGGTGATATGCTGCTCCATTTTATGCAATGCCATGAAAAACATCCTTAGATTCCTTTTATAACAAACTAAAGTGCAACTAGCACTTTAAATATAGTGGCACTCACATCATAAATAAGACATAGTTTACACAGAATATTACCTAGAACAATAAGCTAGTTTGATTTGCCACTGAAATCACACAGACCAAACTAACATGCATTAGTGTTTAGTTTGCTTAAACACGCTGTTGCCCAGGAGATATGTCTTGATACGAACCCTACCTCTGAGTTCTACATTACCTCAAAACAAACCCAGCTTGTAGAATGAATAAATGAACACAGAGGAGAGAGCAAAACAATGTTGGCTTTGAGGGTTCCCACACTCTGTGTTCCGTCTCCATGGAGATGCACTGTTGCCTGCTGGGCCCATTCAGGCAGAAAGGGAAGGCCTACTTGCGATACACACAGAAAAGTCCAGAACACTGAACAGACCACCTTTACCATGTTAATGGCAACCTATAAGAAGTACAGTGACATAATATGAGCAGTTGGGAGAGTGAGCCATCTGGCACAGGATGGCATAGTGACTCTGACCTGATTATGGAAGAAAAAGAAAATAAATAAATAAATTTCCTTTTTTTATGTATCCTCATTTTATCTCTCTCTCTTTCTCTCTCTCTGTCTGTCTATCTACCTATCTGTCTGTCTGTCCATCTCTCCATCCATCTCTATACATCCATAAAAGCTTAACTATAAGCAATTGCCTGAAAACACAACAATTAATTATGATTTGGATGGAAACGAACACAAATTGATAGCTGAACCACACAAAAAGATGTGTGACATATTAGGCTAACACATTAGCCACTGACCTAAAAACGAGGGGCTGCCAATGAACACCTGACACCTGGATCACAAAAACAAAAGAAACAAAATACACCTTTGTGTCTGTGATTTTTCTACCATCAATACTAATGTGGAGGCTTACTGTATTGTAAGGGTCAGAATTAGTGTCAGAAAAACAGATTGAAGAGTGCTGCTTTTGAATTGGTTAAATGGGTTAGGGATGACAACAGTTTGATGGATGCTCTGCTTTGTACATTTGTGAGGTTCCCTATATTTTCCACACAGGAATTGTGTCACGAGTCCTTGATAAATGATGAAACTGTCACATATATGTTTGTTTTCTATCATAACGAGGACTTTCCATTGACTTGCGTTGTTTTTTACGAGGTAAAAAGGTTGCGAGGTAATGGTGTTTGCTATCCCTTAACCCCAAAGCTAACCCTCACACACACCATTCCACATGTTTATATGTTCGTCAAGACATTACTTAGTAGCCTATACGTTTATTAAACTGATTTTTTTCCCGCCGCGGAGACCGGCTATTCACCACAATGTAGGTTAGGTTTTACTATCGTAAAGTCTCCCTCACCGGACACTCCAGTCACCGGCGCTTTTATCCTTCAGACCGAGCTCCGCTTAGTGGAACGACACCACAAGGTAGCACGACGATATTCGGTGTCTTTTCAAGCGTTTTATACTTAGTAAACCGTCGAGGGGTCCGTTTTTCGTTTAAAAACTACACCTCTCTGTGCGACCACAACCAGCGGTCCACAGGCAGTCAGAAGAGGATGTTCTCTGTCAAAGCAAATCATCCTCACGCGCTCCGTCTCTACTGCTTCAAACTGTGGGAACATATTCCGTTCAGAAAACGCCACATACAGAAGCGTTTAACGCGGTCGCCGGTGCCCCAAGTCAGTTGTCAGATTCTTAGAGTGCGAGTAACGGAATTCTCGGCGCCCGGACGGTGGTTCCCTGTCACTCACGCAGGAGCGCGCGCCGCGCGCACTCACACACACACACACACACACACACGAGCAGTGCGATTAATGCGGGCTTCTGCTGCCGCGGAGCCCCTGCGGACCGATCATCCTGTCTAAACCAAAGAAACAATATCTACACGTTTCTTTACTCGTAATACATAGAAAGTTCACGCTACCGTGTCTTGAACTGGTACTCGTGCGTTTTAACTCGAGCGGGAATAGCGAACACATCTTTCACTGCAGTTTCAAAGGAATGCGCGCATATAGCACTAATTTAGCGTATAAAAGACCTCTGCTCCGCGATGAATGGAAAAGGTGTTAAATACGGAGCGCTGTAGTAAATCTCAGCTGATCAATCGCTCTCGCGCAGGGCAGAACATGGATGTCAATGCAGCAAACGCCGCTCCTCTCCATACGCGCGTGGACGCATGATCATCGTCAACTGGTGGCAGTTGGTTCGGCTCATTTCCTCGCATATGAAATGTGGGATAACTGTTTAATAATATCTCTTCAATTGCTTTAGATGCGTGAATTCAGTCAACCGACACAACTCCATCACCGAAGCGCAGGAAGATGTCCTCACGTTCCACATGGACAAGTTTCATCGCTACAACATCGACGCCGTTTTTCTTTCCATATGTCATCGCGAATCACATCCTTAACACAACCCCTCTTACCTTTAAACTGGTGCGTTCAGATCCCATACTTCTCATGATAAAAATCCACGCGCAATCACTCCGTATCCAGTCTCTACCGTCTGTAGAAGAGCAGTAATCCACTTTCCCATGCCGGGGACATACAGCCACAGACCTGGACTACATCCTTTCTATCGCACACCAAAACTGATGGGATTTTTTCGCTTCTTTTCCCCTTTACCCCGTTCTTTCTCTCCGCTGTTCCAGCTGAAGTTGCCTGGTTACCTCTCTCTAAAAGCGCTGCTCCCGCAGCCAATCACGAGCACGAGTGCGCGTTAACCCGTCGAGCGCCGAGCTGTCCTGGTTTCTTGGTTTCAGGGGAAAACGCAAGGAGTGGGAGGGGCGAGCGAGAGTTTTCAATGCCAAAAAGCTAAGATGTGCAAAAGAATATAAAGACAGAAAGCGATGCGTTGGGGGACTGATGATGGCGGAGAAATGAACATCAGCTTATTTGCTGAGACTGAAAATACACGATCTTTAACAGTGCATCAGTAAGAGAGTGCAGAACATGTGCACAGGGGGCACGAAAAACAACAGCGTGGGTTTGGTTTGAAAGTTTATAAGAATACATGGCAGTAATGCATGTGACAAAACAGGGATTATATATATATTTTTAAACAAACTACTATTAAAGCAATGACTCAGAAATCTTAATCTCATTCAAAATATTTTTATAAAGAAAATTGGTCTGCATGGATGGAAGTAAGTCTGACATTATAAGGTGGCTAAATAATTTGAACACACCCCTTTTTGTTTTGCGCCTTTTAAAGTATTCGTATATATGTTGATGATATTTTGACGATGCAAACGATTCAGTGCAAATTAATCAAACTGAATCGCGAACAATTTGCAAACCCTTTTGACCGATTTGATCAACATTGATTCGTTTGCGAATTCGGGATCGCTGGTTTTCATTCTAATAGAAAACACGCGACACAATTGCACACATATTATCAGGGACAATTAGTCCCTAAAAGGATTTAGTGATGCCTACTATGACTGCTGACCCAGAATTGCATGATATAGTCATAATTGCATGATAGAAAGTCAGAATTGCATATAAAGTCAGAATTGTGTGAAATAAAGTCTGAATTGCATGACAAAGTCAGAATTGCATGATATAAAGTCAGAATTGTGTGATATAAAGTCAGAATTGTGTGACAGAATTGTGTGACAGTCAGAATTGCGTGATAAAGTCAGAATTGTGTGATATAAAGTCAGAATTGTGTGAAATAAAGTCAGAATTGCATGACAAAGTCAGAATTGCGTGATATAAAGTCAGAATTGAGTGATATAAAGTCAGAATTGAGTGATATAAAGTCAGAATTGAGTGATATAAAGTTAGAATTGAGTGATATAAAGTCAGAATTGTGTGATAAAGTCAGAATTGTGTGATATAAAGTCAGAATTGAGTGATATAAAGTCAGAATTGAGTGATATAAAGTCATAATTGTGTGATATAAAGTCATAATTGTGTGATATAAAGTCAGAATTGAGTGATATAAAGTCAGAATTGAGTGATATAAAGTCAGAATTGAGTGATATAAAGTCAGAATTGTGTGACAGTCAGAATTGTGTGATATAAAGTCAGAATTGTGTGATATAAAGTCAGAATTGTGTGATATAAAGTCAGAATTGTGTGATATAAAGTCAGAATTGTGTGACAGTCAGAATTGTGTGATATAAAGTCAGAATTGTGTGATATAAAGTCAGAATTGAGTGATATAAAGTCAGAATTGAGTGATATAAAGTCAGAATTGTGTGATATAAAGTCAGAATTGTGTGATATAAAGTCAGAATTGTGTGACAGAATTGTGTGACAGTCAGAATTGCGTGATATAAAGTCAGAATTGTGTGATATAAAGTCAGAATTGTGTGAAATAAAGTCAGAATTGCATGACAAAGTCAGAATTGTGTGATACAAAGTTAGAATTGCGTGATATAAAGTCAGAATTGTGTGATATAAAGTCAGAATTGCGTGACAGTCAGAATTGAATGACAAAGTAAGAATTGCGTGATATAAAGTCAGAATTGTGTGAAATAAAGTCAGAATTGCATGACAAAGTCAGAATTGTGTGATACAAAGTCAGAATTGAGTGATATAAAGTCAGAATTGTGTGATATAAAGTCAGAATTGAGTGATATAAAGTCAGAATTTAGTGATATAAAGTCAGAATTGTGTGATATAAAGTCAGAATTGAGTGATATAAAGTCAGAATTGTGTGATATAAAGTCAGAATTGAGTGATATAAAGTCAGAATTGTGTGACAGTCAGAATTGTGTGATATAAAGTCAGAATTGCGTGATATAAAGTCAGAATTGAGTGATATAAAGTCAGAATTGTGTGACAGTCAGAATTGTGTGATATAAAGTCAGAATTGTGTGACAGTCAGAATTGTGTGATATAAAGTCAGAATTGCGTGATATAAAGTCAGAATTGAGTGATATAAAGTCAGAATTGAGTGATATAAAGTCAGAATTGTGTGACAGTCAGAATTGTGTGATATAAAGTCAGAATTGCGTGATATAAAGTCAGAATTGTGTGATATAAAGTCAGAATTGTGTGACAGTCAGAATTGCGTGATATAAAGTCAGAATTGTGTGATATAAAGTCAGAATTGTGTGACAGTCAGAATTGTGTGATATAAAGTCAGAATTGCGTGATATAAAGTCAGAATTGAGTGATATAAAGTCAGAATTGTGTGATATAAAGTCAGAATTGAGTGATATAAAGTCAGAATTGTGTGACAGTCAGAATTATGTGATATAAAGTCAGAATTGCGTGATATAAAGTCAGAATTGAGTGATATAAAGTCAGAATTGAGTGATATAAAGTCAGAATTGTGAGATATAAAGTCAGAATTGTGTGATATAAAGTCAGAATTGAGTGATATAAAATCAGAATTGAGTGATATAAAGTCAGAATTGTGTGACAGTCAGAATTGTGTGATATAAAGTCAGAATTGAGTGATATAAAGTCAGAATTGTGTGACAGTCAGAATTGTGTGATATAAAGTCAGAATTGAGTGATATAAAGTCAGAATTGAGTGATATAAAGTCAGAATTGAGTGATATAAAATCAGAATTGAGTGATATAAAGTCAGAATTGAGTGATATAAAGTCAGAATTATGTGATATTAAGTCAGAATTGCGTGATATAAAGTCAGAATTGAGTGATATAAAGTCAGAATTGAGTGATATAAAGTCAGAATTGTGAGATATAAAGTCAGAATTGTGTGATATAAAGTCAGAATTGAGTGATATAAAGTCAGAATTGTGTGATATAAAGTCAGAATTGTGTGATATAAAGTCAGAATTGTGTGATATAAAGTCAGAATTGTGTGATATAAAGTCAGAATTGTGTGATATAAAGTCAGAATTAAGTGATATAAAGTCAGAATTGAGTGATATAAAGTCAGAATTGTGTGATATAAAGTCAGAATTGTGTGATATAAAGTCAGAATTGAGTGATATAAAGTCAGAATTGTGTGATATAAAGTCAGAATTGAGTGATATAAAGTCAGATTTCCTGTATCCCTGGCTTGATTCGCTTGTATTCCTATCCATCAAACTCTCCCTCAGATCTCTGTGTTGGCATCCCAGTTGGTTGTTTGAAGAAAACTGCCTAATTGTTGGCCAGGACATTTCTAATTTTCTGAAAGCTGGTAACACCATCCCTACACTTAAACCGATGCCCACGACTAGATCTTCTGTTTATGACAGCTAATAATCTTAAAGCAGCTATGCAGAGGCCATTGGAGAGTTGCGAGTTCTATTTTAACCTTCTGAGTCACCTCATCATGCAGAGTATTGATTTTAATTCCATCCTCTTCTCAGTTAGGGGCTGCCAAGTGCACTACGCCCTTTTCACTCTCAATCATTGTAAACGGGACCAGGCAGCATCTGGCTCCAAACTGATTCAAAACATCCGCATGTGGACTCAAACATGGCCTCATGATCATTCCAAGGCAGCTTTAAGAAATATTCCCAGCACTGTTTAGGATGACGCCTTACTGCAGTGGAACAATGCACCAAGCACCATTTGGCAGCTCACTGCAACACAGATTATGGGTGTGTAATATATAATTTGAAATGTGAAAATAAAGACATGCACTTGTTTAAATTGAATTACTCTACTCTTTTCTACTTTCTATTGTAGTCGGACCCACATGTGCTAATGTTGGTTATTAACTGTCAACAGCTAAGCTGAAAGTACAATAAAAAATGTAGTGTTATCATTAAAAATAGGCTCTCACTCCCCTCTGTCTTTCTCTTTCTATGTTTTTCTCCCTCTACTCTGGAAGCTGGAGCATTTTATTGTCGACTGGACTATTTTATAATCTTTTATTAAATCTGTTTTAACATTTGCCATGATTTGCTGGTGTTCTGAAGTAAATGTCAAAAGTAGATCATACCAGCAGAGAGATGTGATCTTGGGTCATGTGTTGCAGGTGAAGCACATCTAGGTCTGTCTGTTCTCTATGAGAAGAAAATGTTTTTCAGATTTCTGTGAGTAATTTGGATAACTGTATTAATAATAATGATAAAAATGTAATATATATATATATATATATATATATATATATATATATATATATATATATATATATATATATATATATATATATATATATATATATATATACACACTACCCAAAAGATTGGAGTCAATAATTTAAAAAAAAAAAAAAAAAAAATTATCTTTCAAATAAATGCTATTCTTTTGAACTTTCATCAAAGACTCCTGAAAAAAAGTAAAGGTTTACACAAAAATATTAAACATCACATCCATTTTCAACATTGATAATAATAAGAAATGTTACTTTAGCAGCAAATCAGCATATTTTAATGATTTCTGAAGGATCATGTGACAACTGAAGACTGGAGTAATGATGCTGAAAATTCAGCTTTGCATTACAGCAATATATTACATTTAAATTAAAATTAATTTAAAAAAAAACTTTACCTGGAAATCATTCTTAACATCTCATGATTTCATCCAGACCAGGCAAATTTATATTGTTTTCAAGGGTGTTTAGATATTTTTAATGGCAAAAGATACACATCAA
Organism: Chanodichthys erythropterus; assembly: GCF_024489055.1. NCBI lineage: Eukaryota > Metazoa > Chordata > Actinopteri > Cypriniformes > Xenocyprididae > Chanodichthys > Chanodichthys erythropterus. Next base: position 34,424,359 of record NC_090224.1, on the reverse strand, counting down.
GAATACTCTATGCATTTTTGCAGTGTAGAAAACCTGAAAACATCAGGGAATTTAAAAAAAAAAAAAAAATCTCTTTTCCAAGCCTGGAAAAATCACGGAAACATGTAATTTGCGGGTTGGACGAAATGAATAAAATCTTTAAAAGTCAGGGTAAAATCATGGATATTACCACAGTGAGTAAAATTTTTCTCATTATGCCAAGCTCTGAATATCAGAAAGGTTGTATTTTGTGAGCGCAATCCCTTTAAAATGATTTTTTTTTTAATCTAACCCAGTAATCACAGACAGCTGGAAAAGCCTGTGTGCTGATATTATTATTATTTTTTTGTTGTTGTTCATCTGTTTGTTTTATATGCAGATATGTGTCTCAATACATAATATGTACTACATTACCATTACCCTTTTTCTCTTTATCTCTCTCTTTGTGGTTTGGTGAAGGGTTTTGCTGTTCTAAACTCATTTTGCTGCCAGAATTTCATCACCACTTTTCCCGCCACAGAATCCATGTCCTGTTTTCAGTTCATTTCACTTCACTCTGACTCACTTTTCTCATTTTCCCCATTTCTGCTCATCTTTTACAGAGCATTTTCTCTCTCTGCTATCTCCACTTGACTTCTCATTCGGTGGTGGGATGTTTATTTCATTGCCTCTGTTTTTTAATGCGGATGTTTTCGACCAAGATTTTAATCCAGCGCACCCCTCCCCCTCTCCACCATCCAAGCATATAGCAGCCCATCCTCCCACTTTCTTCCTGCCATCCCTCCCTAAATGTATAAGAGATAAGGAATAAAACCAGGCCATCATATATTAAAAGGACCAGAGAAGGTTCTATAGGCTGTGACAGATATACACCAGCCAGACCAGATTCAAGAAAACAGAAAAGGCAGTAAAAGAATCAATATAAGCACAATCCTAAAATTCGAACACCAAGGCAATACTCATCACTCCCTGCAGTGCACTTCATGTGATGCTGACCTGTCAACTCTTCTTGAGCTAAAAAACTTGGCAGGAATAAACAAACAGGATTTGTTCTCAAGGTTAATGATTTTATTTGGCACCTTCATACTCAAGACAAATATGAATGTTGTTCCAGAAGACTCAACTTGTGCTCTTAGTCTACATTAGTCTACACAAATGGCATGATTCAATTATGTTAAGAATTCTACCATATGATATGAATGATATGATATGAATGATATGAATGATATGAATTCTACCATATGATATGAATGTCATGGACGTGTGCGAAAAATCACGTGAAAAAAACAAAAAAACAAAACAATGTGAAGGCGCCCCCCGGTGGCTGATTTCTTTTGAATTGCTCACAGGCCTCTAGGGCCATGATTCGAACAGGCCCAGTGAGTTTTGTTCCAATTGGCCTCTGTTAACCTTGTCTGATAGCTGCTCAAACTTCATTGGCCGCCGCCGGCCGCGTTTTTCGAGATATGCAAATATCATCAAAGGCAGTCTTGGCACCTTGGACAAAGACACATCATGCCAATTTTCAAGTCAATCAGACTTATGGTGCATTCACACCAGACGAGAATGAAGCGTTAAGCGCGAGTGATTTAGTCAATGCAAAGACGCGAATAGACATCCTGCGGCGCAAATTGAGCGTTTGACACACGTAAAGCATGATTCGCGCGAATCGCGCAAGTTGAAAAATCTGAACTTTGCGGAATATTTGCGGCACGTTAACCAATCAGGAGTGTGCTCTAGTAGTGGCGTGATTACGAAGTAGCAAGCGGAGGCAGAAATCCGAAACAACAATGGAGGACAAAATTATCATCACTGTACGATACGTATTCATACTTTTATAGAAACAAGAATAAAAAGGATCTTGCATGGAAGAAAGTGAGTGAGGAGGTCGGACAATCTGGTAAGTTGTAAAAAACGCTTTTAACTCAATTTGAGCTACATATATACATATTGAGACTACAAGCTAGTTAGCCGGCAAATTGAGCTTATTCGCCGTATTTTACAACTACTTTCCTGCTGATGAGTTGATGTGTTTATTCAGAGGAAGTGTGCAGAAACAAGACTGGAGCCGCCTGGCAGAAGCCCCTCTCATGACGCGAATTCGCGTCTGTTGTGAAGTGAATTTCACGCACAAATTTCAGCGAATTTCAGGCGCGAATGAAGCGAGTAAACTCAAAATGTTCAAGCGTCCAACTATACGCGAATAGCATGATTTATTTAGTCGCCTCTGGTGTGAACGCCCCATTAGGGTTGCTTAGTTATAGCCAAAGTTTTTTCCATGTTATAGTGCCACCAAGTGGCCAGTTGCCATGTGCTTTTTCATGCAACCGAATAATTTTTTTGATAATTATCGACAATCAGACTCCAGAGAATCTCGCTCCACTAGTTTGGTGCTGATTGCCCCAAAAACCTAGAACTAGTTCACAAAAATAGGTTTTTCAAAAAATGCAGACAATCAAATCCGTCTTGAGCCAATGATTCCAACGATATAAGACACTTGAGCCCACACCTAACGGTTTAGGAGTTATGAGCGATTTCGTACCTTTCACCTCTGTAGCGCCCCCATCAGGCCGATCAGTGCGAGCCTTAGTGACGTTATAGATGGTGTGAGTACTACCAGCCCTCAAAATTTCAAGTCTCTACGACTTACGGTTTGGTCTGTCTGATCACTTTTAGGGGAGAATGCTGATCTTTGGACATTTCAACAATTATAATAGGGTTTCAGAGCTACATGCTTGAACCCTTAAAAATCCATTTTCGGTATGGCGTGTCAATGAGCACATTCCAACGCATGCATCTTTGGTGGCGCATTCCCGTCAGACGTGATATGAGAGGGACGAGTGAAGCCAAACGACGTCTTAACCTTCCCGCTCCCCTCCCCTGAGCTTTATTACAGTGCAACGCACCAACGGACACGTATCGATTCGGCATCTGGAGGTGAATTTTTTCGGTGCGCCCATTCTTTTCTGAGCAAAGCGGATTATTTTACCCCTGACCAGCTAGCAGCTTGTTTAAATGCGTGTGCATGCACATATGAGCTAACCTTCCTGGGGTGGAAAGCTCATTTGTCATAGTAAATCAGTCTGTGAAGGCGTGGAGAGCTTTGAACAGTGGTCAAGGAGGAGTTCAGAGGCTTCTCTATGATGGATGGATGAATTGAACAACAGGAAGCGGGATGGCACACACTACCACTCCTACGCTTCACTTTTTATGCCACTCTTGGTCTGTTTTTAGCTCGGGTTGGGATGCTGAAGGTTACATGTGTTATGCACTGATCAGTTGTGATGCCTGGTCTACTTTTTACTTGTTTACAGGCTGTATGTGTGCAGGGTGGCGGAACTATAGGGATGATATAATGGAGAGTTGGCTGACAGCTAAGGGGCTCTCTGCCTTACTGAAGAGAGATGAAAGAGAGGACAAACCTATCAGCAACTCCCAGCACAGGAGTACAACGCTGGACACACACGCACTGAAAAGTGTCAGTGATACATTGGTCAATGGTATATAAATGTGTCTATGGTAAAGAAAAGGAAAAGGTTGTAGGAAAAGGTTGTACATTTTAAAATGTAGTCTACAACATGTTACAAGTGTGTGTGTGTGTGTGTATATAACAGTTTTATGACAAGGCAATTTTAGTTTGCACACACTGATTATATATAATACTTAAAATAAGATAAATTATATGTAATTAATATTATAAGAAATAATAGGAAATAAAAATATGTAAATATATTAAATATAACTCTTTTCATTCCATTCTTTTAATGAGGTTTTTTTTTAATTTTAATATTTTATTTTATTTTATTATCAGGACAGTTGTACCACCCTTTTCAAGAATTCTATTCTTTTAATGAGGCTTTTTTATTTTATTTTTTTCATTTCATTTAATTTCATTTCATTTCATTATCAGGACAGTTGTACCACCCTGACATTATACCCCATCTAAAGTTTTAAAATAAAATCACAAAGTTTGAGTGTTTTTACTGCTATTTTTTAAATTAATTTATGGATCTTTGCTGAATAAAACTACAAAAAAAAAAAAAAAATTCTTTGCCCAAACTATGTGTATATAAATGCATTTTAAAGATTCTATCATATAAGTGGTATAGTCAATCATTGTATGTTTTTTTTTTTGTGAATATATGTATTTTAGTGCTTTTTAAAAATAAATAAATCTAAGAAAAATTGTGCCACATCATTTAGAAATTGTGTACAAACAAACTGAGACACATATGAAACAAGCCTCTCACATGAACATACACAACTGTACATTCACAGAATTGCATCAGTACACATGGGGAATAAATTCTAATTCCATCCAGCATGAAGTTTAATCACTTCAGCGACAAGAAAAATCATAGTAAAGCTGCTCAGCACTACATGGCAGCAGACAGGTTGCTCTGTATGTAGGGGAGGAGAAGAATCTGGTTTAACAGAATCTGGTTTTACAATATATAGACGTTTCCTACGACAGTCAGACATGTTGCATTGTCTCAGCTACAAAGTGCACCTTAACTCACTGCTTCACATGACTTCTCCTCTTTTATGATACTGTCAACTAGTTCTAAATTTCCATGTCTACATTCGTTGACAGTATGATGAATAGACCATGAGACACATATTTTTTTTCTTAAACTCCTCAAAGAAAATGTGTCTTAAATCAAGTCTCACTTTGCCAAGTGATAGCACTGAACAAAAATGTCAGTACTGAATAAGTTATTTCATATCAAGTTATGCAATGTGATTGAAGTGATTGTTCCATAATGTATCCAGAGCAAAAATAAATACATGAATAAATAATAGTAAAAAATCTAAATAATTCTAACATTTGGTAGCTCCAGGTTCTATAATAAACAGCACAAACTTTGTGTTATGGGTTCATGACACCCACTGGAGACACATAAATCTAACAAGCATGTCATATGCCACAGGAGTGAGTGGGTGAGAAGAAAACTGTAAAATGTAGGAAAAGTATGATGCAGGAAAAGTAATGTATCAGAGAAATGCACAAAATCAAAGTTTACAGCCTTTACATCTAGCGGCCTACAAGATGCATTTCCTCCTTCCTTCAACTTAAAGTTCAAATGACTTTATTAAAACTCATACAGCTGCCAGTTATTGGTAGACTTTTTCCTCAGTATTTGGTTCAACCAAAGAACAAACTTGTGAAGACACTAATAGCATTCTTATTAGCACTGGCACTCTTGATAAATACTGTATTATAATAATAATAATAATAATAATACACTCTAATAATATACTGTAATAAGTTAAACAGGCTGTGGGAATATGTCTTTGCTGTTCATCCTCTCTTGATTCTAAATGTTCACAAAAATGTAACCTAATTTGCGACGCTGACCATGTGAACATTTTTTCAGTTCAACCTTAACCCATAAACAAATACCAAAGGTTTTTATTGACCCGAGACGTCATTCACAACCCTCCCCATCATTCATTATTTTAAAGTTAGATATCAACCTTCTTAGCATTGCTTAACGTATTATAAACAATATATCGAGAAAAAAAATATCTAAAAGAATGTCTGTTTTCTAATTATTTTAATATTTGTATAAAGTGTACAGGTATAAAGGTATGTAATAGTGTAAGTATATTTTTTTTATGCAACAATAATTTAATCTCTGATTACTTTATAATTGCAATTCACCTTTATTCCTAGAGTTGTCTGATACACAAGTGATGTTTCACTCATAGTTACCGCAGGCAGAAAACAAAAGAATAAACAAGTATCATCAGCAAAACTTGAAATGACTCTGTGATTTATTGCAGAGCAAATACTGCACAAAATCAAACATTAGTCTCACCGTCACTTGAAGGTGGATCTGCTGAAGAAGCTGTCAGATCCTGAGCCAGGTGCTAAATGAAATGGGGAAATGGGCTCTGACGATGACAGTGATGATGCTTAAAACTGAACCCTTCCAAGTTCCAAAAGGGAACAAAATATGCTTTATTTTATTATTTTGTAATTGTTATTAAAATATTAGAAGGGTTTTATACCATTGCGGTAGTTAGAGAGCCATGAGTGTTAGATATAGATCCGGGTCACTAAAGACCCAAATATGTAATAATGACCGGTGGAACATTCATGCATTTAAGGGTTTTTAAGGCTTCACTGTATATATGAGGTATGATTTGCAGTACCACCAAAAACATCTCAAAGGAGTCCCATATGTGCATCTGGGTCACTAAAGACATGAATATGTAATAACGATTGGTGAAACATTTATGCATTTAAGTGTTAAACTGGTATACTAAAAACCACTGTTTGAACAGAAAAGAGTGCAAAAAAGAAGCATTTTCTCTGGTAGTCTCAGACTTGTGGACTCCACTGTATATTTGATATTTGATAATTTCCAGTACCACCAAAAATGTCTCAAACGAGTCCACTCAATTCAATGAGCGCAGTTACCCTGTCATTTCTGCACTCAATGATGCCAAGATCCTTTTTCACACAGTGATGCCAACTATTACACTATAAGTGCAGTGACATGTACTGTAAGTCAGGGGTCAAAGCGCTCTCTGTGTGAGAAAACAAACGTTTAGCTCACTTGACCTTATGAGCCGCAGTCTGAGGTCACAAACAGAAATACCCCCTAAGACAACTAAAACTGATCCAATATTTTAACTGAGATCTCAACACACACAAAGGTGTGAGGTGTCATCCAGCTCTGAATGAAATTCAGTTTTATTTGGCATGTGTAATATAGAACAAACACAATCTGAGCAAATGCAAACAAAATGTCACATCAGTGGACAGTATCAAAATGCATTAGTTCAAAGAAAGATTATCTTTGTTGAATTTATATTCAGGGATGCAAGAAGCATACTTAAAATGGATTCTCAGTGCCAGCGTGGTAAAGTAAATGGTCGGATACTAAACACATGAGGGTATTCAATGATACTCACCACTGCTTCTCCACATCTGGTTTCCATAATAAAGCTCAGAAGTGGTGGGTAAAATACCTGCAAGAAATAGAGAGAAAACATGTTGGAGAAAACATGGATAAAGCTTTAAAAATGACTACATGTGAGCTTACATGTTCGAGTCTCTGTATATACTATATTCATATCACATTATATCACAGGAATAAGATTCCCCCTACCTCCCATTATCCACCTATGATTGTTACATAAAGAGCCTGTCAAGTCCCCCATTACTCCAACCTTTGAGAAATTCTCCTGGCCTTTCATTAGAATGCCATATCAGCCCTGATCACACTCATGTTGGTGTGAGATCATTATTAAGGCAAAGCCAGGAGTCATGGGACAGGAAGAAGGTATAGCAAAGTAGATGAGTCATTAAGGATGAAAAGACTGGTGTGGACATCACCTCATTGGTCTGCCAAACACTTCTTGACAGATCACAGGGAGTTTTTTAGCCATCCAAGAAGAATGTTATGACCTAGGTTGACCACTATTATCATTCACACTGCATTACGACCTCCATTTGGTACAGCAAAGCCTTATTATAAACACATTCTCACATTTCTCTGGATGAAAAGTAGAGAAATCAAACCCGAGTCCTGACGTTTACCGAATGAACGAGCACACAAAAGGAAGAAATTGCCTTTTCATCACGACTCAGTCAGAATCATGTGAAAATAATCATGCAACCATTTCATACCATGAAGTGCGCTCATTAACCAGGATACAGACAAGGAAGAGGAAGAAAAAGAGGGAGGGCGGAGGAGAGAGAAGGAAAGAGAACTGGGTCAGAGAAGGCAGAATGCAAGCTGCTCGCTCTCTAATTAACTCTTCAGCATTGTTTCTATGACGCCTAATGAGTAAATACAATTGCAACGATGAGGAGCATGAGGGTTAGTGCTAACAGATATAGGTTAATCTCCCCGGGCCACAGCTATCAGCTGGGTGAAACCTACAGACAGCAGGAGGCTCCGGCTCCAAATGGCACTTGACACCACGTGTGATATGACGTGAAAAAACTCTGATGCCTTCCGTGGATTTTAAGAAGATATTTAAAAAGTGGGTTACAAGAAGCAGTCGGGACTCACATTTTAATGCCCTATAGGTGAGAATGACCCAATGAATGAATGGATAAATGAATGAATGAGTGAATGAATGAATGAGTGAGTGAATGAATGACCCAATAAGTGAATGAATGAATTAATGACCCAATGCGTGAATGAATGAATGAACGAATGAAAGAAAAAGAAAAGAATCAAGCAAGGAAGGAATGAACAGACGAAGGAACAAACAAACAAATTAACGAATGACCCAATGAATGAATGAACGAACGAATGGATAAATGAATTAATGAGTGAATGAATGAATGACCCAATGAATGAATGAGTGAATGAATGAATGCATGTCCCAATAAGTGAATGAACGAATTAATGACCCAATGAGTTAATGAATGAACAAATTAATGAAAGGAAGAAATCAAGCAAGGAAGGAATAAGCAGAAGGAACAAACAAACAAATTAATGAATGACCCAATGAATGACTGAGTGAATGAATGAATGAACGAATGAATGGATAAATGAATGAATGAATGAATGAATGAATGAATGAATGAATGAATGAGTGAATGAATGAATGACCAATGAGTGAATGAATGACCCAATGAATGAATGAGTGAATGAATGAATGACCCAATGAGTGAATGAATGTATGAATGAATGACCCAATTAATGAGTGAATGAATGAATGACCCAATAAGTGAATGAATGAATTAATGACCCATTGAGTGAGTGAGTGAGTGAATGAATGAACGAATGAATGAAAGGAAGGAAGGAATCAAGCAAGGGAGGAATGAACGGACAAAGGAACAAACAAACAAATGAATGAATGACCCAATGAATGAGTGAATGAATGAATGAATGAATGAATGAATGACCCAATGAGTGAATGAATGAGTGAATGAATGAATGAAAGACCCAATGAGTGAGTGAATGAATGACCCAATGAATGAATGAGTGAATGAATGACCCAATGAATGAATGAGTGAATGAATGATCCAATGAATGAATGAGCGAGTGAATGAATGAATGGCCCAATGAATGAATGAGTGAATGAATGAATAACCCAATGAGTGAATGAGTAAATGAATGGTCAAATGAATGAGTGAATGAATGACCAAAAGGAGGAAGGAAGCAAGGAACAAATGAACAAATTACTGAATGACCCTATTAATGAATGAATGAATGAATGAATGACCAAATCAATGACCGAATGAATGAATAACAAATGAAAAAATTAATGATTGAATGAATGAATGAATGAATGAAATGAATGACCAAATGAATGATCTTCTTTCTGCTATATTTTGAGAACTAAAGTTGAATTAAGAGGAAATAATACGTAAAATTGTATATGTTCGATTTTTTAAATATATGCTACCATTAAAAAGTTTTGGGTTGGTAAGAATAGTAAATGTTTTTGAAATAAGTGATGACAAAGCTGAATTTTCAGCATCATTACTCCAGTCTTCAACGTCACATGGTCCTTCAGAAATCATTATGATATGCTGATTTGCTGCTAATGAAACATTCCTTATTAATATGAATGGTGAATATAGTTGTGCTGCTTAATATTTGTGATACATTTTTTTTTTTTCTGCATTCTGTGATGAACAGAAAAATCAAAAGAACAGCATTTATTTGAAATGGATTTTTTGTAACATTATTTTTAAAAAATCTTTACTGTTACTTTTGATCTATTTAAAGCATCCTTGATGAATAAAAGAGAAAAAAAAAAAAAAAAAATCGTACTTGCCCCAAACTTTTGAAAGGTAGTGTATAAATAATGAAATACATGAGACATCACGTGTTCCCTCAGTTTGAATGCTGGTTAAAAAATCTAAACAGGCACAAAATAAGTGTTTCAATTAAGCATGAGAGAATGGCCCCAAGCCTGATCTTGAACATAACTTCTTTTGCTTTCATGTGTTATTCTAATTTTTTTGTTGTGTTTTGATTCTGCTAAGCAGTCTCACTCTTTTTTTTTTTTTCTTTTTTTTTTTTTTTTCAGGGGAAGTATGCACCATCTCAAGTCTTCTCGCATGTAAATAGAAAATAACGAAAACACCCTCTATTCTAGATATGTTTTTAGAGCAGTGCATTAAAGTGAACCCAAAAAGTAGGTCTTGTTATCACCCAACAAGAACACTGACACTAGGAAAACACAAACTAATCATCATTTAAAAAATCTGCAGTAAACTTAACTATTATTAAAACATCCGCATGAGAAGGGTCATAATCATCTTCCTACTGCACAAATCCATCTTCTCCATGTTCCTGGCATGTGCACATGCATGACAAATTAAATATTAAGAGATTCTTCATTCCAGCTCTGACAGAACATGAAATTAATAAATCATCAATTACAAGCCACAGGGATTGTGTCTTTACGAAACCCTCTTATCTTATACGAGTAGCACTGAAGAGGAATATCAATTTGTGCAAAATTACAACACAATATCAAAGACGACACCAAGTGGTCCCATAGTTGGGGCCATTTTCCAGGGTTTTCGAGATTGACTTTTAATGGCCATCTGAAGTGTGAATAATGAATGGTGATTATCACCCTGTGGAGAGAATCTATTTAAGCACCAGAGGGGAGAAAAACAAAGACATTACAGATCCTGGACAGGCTTTTGTCACCCTACCGTAAAGTTGGAAGCTTATCGCTCAACTTACTCTTCTACAAAAAACTACTGATAGAATTCCCGCCCCTTCTTCTGCGTCGCTCCACCCCATCACTCTTCCTGCCCCCTTTTACTTTCTTTCTTCAAGGACATGAGTGGGAAGGCCAGGCCCCCTGCTCAGCCTTAATTGCCCATGATGAGTGCTCCACACATGAGTAGACAGACATCAGACTCCTGCTGACAGGGACCATGCCAGGGGCCTCTCTCTCTCTCTCACACACACACACACACACACACTTAGGCTGGTCCGGGTCTTTGCCCGTTCTCACACCTCATCCGATGTCTCGTCTCACCTTCACCTGTCCCCATTTCACACACAATGAGATACAGTGTGCACACATGCTTTTCTCACATACACATAAAAAAGCCACAGACACAACACTGAGGTTAGATGGGCCTAAAAGCCTTCAATTAGTGACAGACATGAATAAAAACAAAGTCTTTGTGTTAATAGAGTGTGAACATCGATAAAAATATGGACAGAAAGCATTAATGTCAAGTAGGGGTTCCTATTCTGATTCAAAAGCAATTTTATTCATCTGTGCAATGAGCTTTCGTGAGTCTTTTTGAATGATCAATTAAAAGGACCAACTCATAAGAGCCATTGGTTTATGAAACGGACTACGCTGGTTGTACTGAATGTTGTTGATTCACTAGAGAACTGGTTCATACTTTATGAGTAATTTGTTCATGAAATGGATCACGCTGAATGTTTTTGAATCATTAAAAAGAACCAGATAATAAGAGGATAATTCCGTGTCAAATCAACCAAATTTCTGAAACTTTCCCTGGCTCAGATTTTTTGATTTTCTTAATATTTTTTTTCTGTACAAAAACAAACATGAATAGTGATGAAAGCCAAGATATTAAATGTCACAGATGTATATTTACTGAGTAGAAGGGGGTCAAAATTGCAATTTTCACTTGAGATTTGGAGCCAATTTACAGGGGTGTACACATTACTTTAGAAAGATGGCAGCCTCATTATTTTATTTTTACACAGAAATTGGTAGGTCTTTTAGTAAGTTCTGTTGACTTTAGCAATTTTTGTTTAATTAAATGCCAACGGTGACAGTTCAGAAATGGCAAGAAGCACTTCTTGTGTTAGCATGCCTGTAACTGAAGAAGTATTAAATATATCTTAATATACTTTTAGATTCTGGTTCTTAACAAACTTTCCTTTTGGTATCTTCATTTTAAAGGCCATCAATGGTTCAGTCCCAGAGATATGGAGATATTAATGCTGCTCCATGAGTAAATTGTACACATATTCAGTGGTGAAAAACCAAATGTAGGTTACTTTGCATACAGCTGATACTTTTTTTCTTTTAAAGAGGAATATCTGAAGAACAAATAATGTTGAAACTAGAAATGTATCTTGTGTTTTTGTACCAGCTCAATTGCATAGAATATACCTGAGTGCCATTAATACTCCTTTTCCAAAGTTTGCATGCCTGTAATTCTAAAAGTATTCAGGATATCTTTCTAGATATTCATTCTTAATAAACTTTCCTTTTGAAATCTTCATTTTTAAGGCCATATATACTATAGATATGGGGATCTCAAAACAGCTCCATGTTCAAATTGTTGAATTTTACCCATTTTCAGTGATCGAAAACCAAATGTTGTTCACGTTGCACACAGCTGACACTTATTGCATTTAAAGAGGAATGACTGAAGAATAAATAATGTTTAAAAATGAAGATTCCAAAAGAAAAGTTTCATAAGAACAATAATCTAAAATGACATTAAGATATCTTCAACACTTGGCACTCAGAGAGGTGTTTTGTATTCAATTGTTTTGAGTGAGGGAAACAAGATACATTTCTAATTTCAGTGTTAATAGTTCTTCAAACACAATAACTATCAGCTGTTAAAAAGCTGTTCTTCAAAAATTCAACAATTTGGATATGGAGTAACATTGGGGTCCCACTATCTATGGGACTGTACTATATAGGGTCTTAAAATGATTCCAAAAAGAAGGTTTATTAAGAATGAAAATCTAGAAGGATATTAAGATATCTTTCTACTTCTTGAGTTACAGGCATACAAACTTGAGGCAAAAAAACAGAAGTGCTTTTTGACATTTTTTGAACTGTTAACATAGGCATATAATGAAACAATGATTGCTAAAGTCAACAGATTTTGCTAATAGACCTGCCAATCTCTGTGTAAAAATAAAATAACGATTCTGCCATCTTTCTAAAGTCATTTTTACAGCCCTGTAATTTGGCTCCAAATCTCAGGTGACAATGGTCATTTTGATCCCCCGCTACAAAATAGTGGATTACTCAGTAAATATGCATCTGTGACATTCAATATTATGGCTTTCATCACTTTTTCATCATCTTTCTAGAGAAAAATATATCAACAAAATAAAAAATCTGAGCCTGGGACCTCTGGTTGAGTTGACACAGAATGACCCAAGAGTCATTTGTTCCTGAAATAGACTACACTGCTTGTGCTGAATGTTTTTGATTTACTAAAGAGAGTCATTTGTTTCTGAGTCAGACTGCAGTGGTTGTGCTTTATGTTTTGGATTCATTAAAAATAAATGGTTCATAAAAGTCATTTGTTTGTCAATCATACTTCACTGGTTACACTGTAAGTTTATGATTAACTACCAAGAACAAGATTCATTTCGGATGCTAAAAACACAATGGAAAAAAAAAATATTTTTCTTGTATGTATATCATGGTACACACTATTTTTATGTCATTGCATTGAATTGGGACTACAAACTCTTTTACGGTGGGGCAGAATCAGATTCAGTAGCGACCGTGTAGATTCAACAGTGGTGGTGTGCAGTAAACACTGGCATATTGTATTGATCAAATGACTTTAAGAATCGATATTGTGGTCTTTCAAAAACATATCGCTATTTTAGAAAATCTGTATTTGCTCCAGCCCTATTTGAGAATTAAAAAGGCTAACTGATCCAGTAGAGGAGTTTTTAATCTCTGAAGCCACAGCAACCGTAAAGTCAGAGCAGTTATAGCGCTGCATCCGCAGCTAGCGCAACTACAGAGATGAGAGGAAATTCTATTATCCATATTTCCCTCATACTTGAAATCCCATATGTCCTGAGTCTTTGCCAGGGGCGGATTTTATCCGAGTTCTTATCTCTTGAAAAATCTGCTCAGAGCCAAAAACATTCACATACGTGAATACAGTTTGTTAAAGGGATTACTTAGAACGCTTTGGAGAACAGCAACTCTCAGGATTGCTTTGACACTGGATGCCGGCCAAGGGAAAAAAGGGCCAGGGTGGAGGGATAGAGAGAAAGACAGAAAGAGAGAGAGAAAATGTACTAAAACTTTCATGATGCCTGACAGTGTGAAGCAGTTTCCAGGACTGTTACGGCACAAACTGATTACAAAGTAATGATTATTTGTCTGTGCTTGCCTTTGATATCTAATTGAAATAATTGCAGCTAATTAGCTCAAAAAGACTGGCAGGAGACTGGTGACACGTGGCCTTGTAGCGTTGCAACAGAATTCGAATAAAATCTTTTTCAGATGAAGCCGTATCTCTGAATAAAACTATTGGTGCCTCCAGGATTCATAAAACACAACAACAAATTTGCCATTTAACTGCCGTAATAAATTGTTATGATTGCAGCCAGCTGAGTGTTGCACTTTTTAAGAAAGCTTTATTTATTTTTGTCAGTTGTTTTGTTAAATTAGTAATAGTTTTGTGAGGAAGCTCCATTTAATCGCATTTAACAGAGCCAGCAATTTCATTTAGAGGCTAAGTAGGTGCAGACAAATTGCTTTTTTATTATTTCAGAGGATTTAAACTTAAACAATTGTCTATAATTGTCCTATAATTTGCATATTCACAAAGAAAGTGCCTGAATCCACCAACTTTTCCCCTTTAATTAGTTAAGCAGAAAGAAAGCACAATGACCTTAGCGTGACCTGTCCACGTTCATGCATTTAAAGTCAGAGGTCTTCAGAGAGGCCCACCAGAGCACTATTAGCATATAGCCTAACTGCATAATCAGGGCCTTCAGTGAGACTTGACACCGCTCAGCGCCTGACACAGAGAGATTCAAATACTCATGGTACACTGGCTAAAACTTCTCACAGACGAGAGTTACGCTTCATCAAGAATTAATGTTGATCTGCAGCAGGTACTGCATATATTGGCCATTAATGCTGAAGTGTGTCATTTCTGAGCTACTAGCTTCACCAAACGCACCTCCAAAAAATAATGATGATGTTCCAGAACTTTCTCTCCTTCGCACAAAACCAGTCAATTTCCTTGCTAAACAGCCTATTCACATCCCCAAATTCACACTACTGGCTGAAAGAACCAGTTCATAAGAGTCATTTGTTCGTGAATCGAATTACAGGGTTTTGCTGTATGTTTTTTAATTACCTAAAAAGAACCGGTTAAAGGTGCAATATGTAAGTAAAATATCCAAAGACCACTAGGCCAGTGTTATATATTTTGTTCACTTGAGTACTTATAGCATCCCAAATGTTTCCAACTATTTGTAAATCGTGAGAAAATTGCAATTTTAACCAAGGCTCCGGGCCAGCCTTGGTTAAAATTTAAGCAGCCACCGAGCAAACGCACAGAGTAACGTTATAACATCATTTTCAACACACTCAGATGTATCTAATATGATAAACATAGGTGTGTTACCTCATACTCATGACCGGAAAAGCGGAAGCGGTGCCGGTGTCATAATAAAAGTCCCGCTGCTCGTGAGGCCTCGTTCAGCTCCCACAACACTCGGTCCTGCTCTGCTTCATACTACAGTAACATTAATAATCACATCCATGAACAAGATTTTTTTCCTGAGTCGTATCCCGATTGTGTCCACCGGCTGTGATGAGAAGACCACAAGTCCCAAGATTCCACACTCAAACTTGGCGTCATCAAGCTACGCCTTTGTTTTGAATAGGCCTCTAGCGGACAGAAATCCTACATATTGCACCTTTAAATAGATTTGTTTAGTTTGTCTGTGAAACAGACACGTTAGATGTCAACGTGTTTAGTCTGTGAAGAAAACTCAATAGGAAGACTTTCTTGCCTCATTTATGCCATTTTTATCGCATTATATTCAATTTGGACTGCAGAACCAAGTAAAATATGACTTTTGTTACTGGAATGTAAATTCAGATTCGACAGTGGGGGAGTGCAGTAAACGCTGGTTTATTATATTGATTGAATGATTGTAAAGTGCCCCTATTATGCCATTTCTAAGGATCCTAATATTGTTTTGGGAGTCTTCTACAACAGGTATACATGCATGAAAAGTAAAAAAAAAAAAAAAAAAACACTTTTGTTTTCTCATAATATACATTTAATATCACCTAATTTCTCAAAGATTCTTAAAATGATTCATTTGAAGCAGTCTGAAGATTCAGTCTCTCTAAACCCTTCCTTTCCATGAGCCTACTCTGCTCTGATTGGTCAAATGGTCCAGCCTATTGCCATAACTGAATAACAGCTCCAGAGGCTTATCATTTCTCAAGAGATTCTGTACAATGTATGGACAAACAAGATGGCATTGATTTTACCTTATCAATTCCAGCCCGAGTCCGACGATGAAACACCTGAAGTTGTCGATCAACCAGAAACTCATTCGCAGTTAGCGCCGATAGCCTAGTGGGCAGCATGTGGACACATAGCGCGGATGCGCTTCGGGAGATCCGAGTTTGAGTTCTGGCTCGTGGACTTTCCCTCTCTCTCTCCCAATTCCCTTCCTGTCAACTAACTTTCCTATCTCAATAACAAGGCAAAAACCCCAAAAAATAAATCTAAAAAAATAAAAAAAAATAAAATAAAATTCGCAAGCACTCGCTTTGCTTCATAAAATTGAGGTTAAACCAATGGAGCCACATGGAGTACTTTAATGATGTCTTTACAACCTTTCTGGACATTTAAAGTGGTAGTTGCATTGGATCCATATGGAGAGAGAGAAATCTCTCAGATTTCATTAAAAATATCTTAATTTGTGTTCCGAAGATGAATGAAAGTCTTACAAATGTGGAACGACACAAGGGTGAGTAATTAATGAGAGAATTTTCATTTTTGGGAGAACTTACCCCTTAACATTTCAGAATATGAATACAATTCCCCATAGGAAAACAAGTGAACTGTCGTCCGCCCGGCATCAATCCGTCCTACCCTCGTCCTTGAAGACACGCACAGCACGAGAACAAGTGAGAAGAGTCTCAGTAAGAAGCACAGAGCTGTTGATCCATTAATGTAAAGCCAGGAAGGCAGGGCTGTAATTTATGAGCTCTGCAGGCATAGCTTCCTCTGGCTCTCGCTCCTCAGGCTCACTGGCCCACCGCCACAAGACACCCTCCTCTTCCCAAAGGCCCTCTGAAAACAGCTCAACTCCACACATCAAGAAAGACAGGCCGCCACATGTCTCTCTCTCTCTGTTCTATGTCTTTGCAATTGCCATATTTGGCTTTGAAGGATGCTCTTTTTTAAATTCAGTTGGTCTCTGGCATTGCTTTTTTTGTTTATTTTGGGGTTTTCTAAGGGTGTTATGATTCATTTGTTTTCTCAAACTGATTGCAAATTATTATGCATCTATCTTAAAATATTATTTTTGAATCATGAATCATTTGTTTTGGTCTATAAGAGCCAACACTTTAGATTGGGGTCCAATTCTCACTATTAAGTAGTTTTTTATTAGCATGCATATTACTAGTCATATGACAAAGCAAATATTAATGCCTTATTCTTAATGACCATATTCTACATCCCACAATCCTACCCAATACCTAAACTTAACAACTTAACTACCTTACTAACTATTAATAAGCAGTAATTAGGAATTTATTGAGGCAAAAGTCGTAGTTAATAGTTAGTTAATAGTGAGAATTGGACCCGAATGCAAAGTGTAACCATTAAACAAAAAAATTCCTTCTGGATAAATTTTGGATAAATGCATCTGCCAAAATGCTTAAATGTAAATTAATCAGGTTGATTCACTGTCTAACCACAAATTCACAACCCTAATTCTTTAGTTTAAAGAGATTTCAGGATCAAAATGTGTTTTACATTTTCATTTTATTCTGTTGTAGCTTTTATAATGTCGTCTGTTGTTCTGTGATTATCAAATTTATCAACTTTAGGGAAGCTTTTTGACATGAAATCCCATTTTTATAGTTATAGTTCCAAAAATGTTTTAAACTCTCCCTCTTTCACCCATTGGCCAGACAAACAGATAGTCCCGCCTCACACCATCAACGGTCAATGTTTAGCCCATTCAGTCCACTCAAATGAATGATTGCAATTTCATTACTGCCATTAGTGGTGCAGAAATGACTCAATTCACTTTCCAGCATGCACCATGAACAAATCAAATTCAAATGTTTTCTTAAAAGGTTTGTTCACCCAAAAAGGTACTAAAAATATATTTAAAACAGTTCTTGTGACTACAGTGGTTCAACCTTAATGTTATGAAGTGCATCAAAAAACCAAAATAACTACTTTATTCAACAATATCTAGTGATGGGCGATTTCAAAACACTGCTTCATGAAGCTTTGAAGCTTTACAAATCTTTTGTTTTGAATCAGTGGTTCGGATCTTCTATCAAACTGCCAAAGTCACATGATTTCAGTAAACAACACTTTGTTACGTCATAAGTGTTTCGAAACATTTCGAAATTTCAGTGGTTTCAGTGGAGCGTGTATCAAACTTTGGCAGTTTGATACACGCTCCGAACCACTGATTTGAAACAAAAGATTCGTAAAGCTTCAAAGCTTCATGAAGCAGTGTTTTGAAATCGGCCATCACTAGATCTAGTTGAATAAAGTCGTTATTTTGTTTTTTTTTTGGTGCACAAAAACTATTCTCGTCACTTCATAACATTAAGGTTGAACCACTGTAGTCACATGAACTGTTTTAAATATGTCTTTAGTAGATTTCTGGGCATCTGAAAGTGTTAATGATCTTGCTGTCAATGCAGGCCTCACTGAGCAATCAGATTTCATCAGAAATATCTTATTTGTGTTCCAAAGATGAACCAAGATCTTACAGGTTTGGAACAACATGAGGGTAATGACAGAATTTTCATTTTTGGGTGAACTAACCCTTTAATTAGTAAAGATTCTCACTTTTATATACTGCTTGTTGTCATAGTATTTTCTCAGTTATACAAAGAGCAAAATGCAAAATGCAAAAAAAGAAAAAAAAGCAGCTTGCATAAGTGGCATCATCACAACATCTTGTCCTATAGTTTCTATGCAATTTAACTTAAATATTCAGCTTCCTAAAAAGGTGAATACTGAATTATTAGGGAGGACTGCAAGAGGTTGTTTGGCAAGCAAATATGAAGGACTTTTAATGCGGTACATTTCATATGAATCCATCTCGCTCTTGTCAGTCGCATGCCAATCATTAATTGTTCGAGCGCCGATTGTGGCACCCTTATCTAAGATTTCCACCCCTGCTCTTCATGATATTCTCTCTATTATGTGGTAGTTATAGGCCTGATGAGACGTCTAACTGTGAGTGACTGGCTGCCCTAGCTAATTTTCCAGACGGCTTATTTACAAACAAAGCGGCTGGGCAGACGGCACACAAAGACAGCCCACGGAGGGCTCCAGAGATCCTGCGGAAGCGTGAGGGAGATTTGGCAGAAGAAGAACCTCTCTCCCTCTTTTTTCTCAAGCGCTCACTCCCTCCCTCCATTTCCCTGCAGGCTAATTGAGCTGAGCCATGCCAGCGAAGAGAGGGTGCCCTCATGACCGCAGTGTGTGAGTGTGTTTCTGTGAGAGAGAGAGAAGAAGAGTGTGATGGAAAGAAAAGAGATATAAGGATGCTTGCCAGACTGGCTCTACCAGAGCTTGCAAGCAAGGAATGAACAGATGTGTCTGCTGTAACTTTAGACAGATAAAGAGATGTTTGGTGCAGAGAGGAAATTACACGCCAAACTATGCTGCAAAAACAGCTGGGCTGAGAGTTGGAGGAATAGCTGGTCTAATGGAGGTTTCGATGAAAAAAAAAAAAAAAAAAAAATACATTCCAACTGTGCAAGATCTTTATATATATATATATATATATATATATATATATATATATATATATATATATATATATATATATATATATATACCATAACATGACATACAAATCTTGCACAGGTAGAATGCAAGTCTCCATCAAACCAGGTATATATTCAATACAAATTTTCAGCATATAAAAAACATCAAAAATAAAAGATACGCAACACAAGAAGTATAACATACTAAACATAATAGACAATTTACAAAAAAACATAACTCAGAAAACTAGTTAAATGCTAAGGTAAAAATATACATTTTTATTTTTCTTTTAAAAATATTGAGCGAACTGACATCCCTCTATTGGTTGTGTATTCCACAATTTTGGAGCATAATTTGCAAAAGCTACAATGTAATGATCAGAAAACATGGAAGCACAACAAAAACACATTAAAAAATCTAATTGTATACACTTCAAAATCTCTTTTTGTGAACAAGAAAGGTAATACAGGTTCAGAACTACATTAGGGTGAGTATATGACAGAATTCTTTTCTTTTTATACATCTAGCTTCTTAAAGACTAAAAATCCAATCTGTATGTTGGCAGGCAGACAATACACTTTTATTCATCTGAAGACTACAGGTCCTCTATTGATCTTTAAATTCGTGACTCTCATAGTGAGTAGTCAAACCTAGGAATACAAATCTCAGCTTCTTCTCTTTCTCTCTTTCTCCCTCTTACTCTGAATGTCTGATACTCTCCTATTTGATTCGGGCCACAGCAGAAAAATACAGAGAAACAGTACTTCACAGAGTTTTGAAAGAAGCTCAGAGATCAGATATAAGTCAGGCATGTCTGGGGATGTGGTCCCTTTTGTTCAGGCTGATGAGCAAAAATTTGTATAACCAATTGGAAGCCTTTAACTTGTTCCTTGTGTCTAATCGCCAGGATATGGTGTTATATAACATGAATGCAGACTGTGTTCTTAATAAGCACTGTATTTTGTCTATTTTCCAGTAGGAATTTCTCAATATAATCCTAAAGCAAGATATATTTACTTTATAGAAGCTATATAATACAAGCAAGTTCTGTTTTCAGAGAATATATTAATTTTATTTTTTCTTGCAATGGCTAACTTTATATAAGCATAAATCTAACAAACTTCCAGTTCAGTCATGGAACTCTAGAGGGCGCAGGCTGATAGGTCCTTTACATGCAATCTGCAAGCAATCACATCATTACTGCATGGCACAAGCGAGCAAAATGTGCCAATGAGATTGCTTGCTCAGCATTTAAATAGTCTGTTTTAGTGTTCACTGTAAGGTAATCCTGGAGAGCGTTATCAGAGTTCCTCTGAAACTCTCCACCTTCCCCAGCTCCACCTGCCTATATCTGCTAGGGGATTTATGCACTGTATGTCTATTTATGCAGGAGCAGCATATCTTATATGCTCACAGCAGTGTGTCTATCTATTAGCAGTAGCAAGTCCATACTTGATCTGCAGCAGCGTAGCAGATATACTGTAGTCCTCCAAGACCAAATACATTAAAGGATTAGTTCACTTCAGAATTCAAATTTCTTGATAATATACTCACCACATCCAAGATATTTATGTCTTTCTTCCTCTTTCTTCCTTAAGAAATTATGGTTTTTGAGGAAAACATTTCAGGATTTTTCTCCATATAGTGGACTCCATTGGGGTTCAGCAGGTTGAAGGTACAAATTGCAGTTTGAGCGCAGCTTCAAAGGGCTCTACACAACCCAGATGAGGAATAAGGGTCTTATCTAGCAAAATAATAGGTAATTTTCTAAAAAAACAATACAAATTGATATACTTTTTTTGTGGTAAAAAAGGATATAATTTTATTTTTTTTAAAGATAGATAAGACTCTTATTCCTCGTCTGGGATCATGTAGAGCTCTTTGAAGCTGCACTGAAACTGCAGTTTGGACCTTCAACCCGTTGAACCCCAGTGAAGTCCATTATATGGAGAAACATACAATGTTTTCCTCAAAAACCTTAATTTATTTTCGACTGAAGAAAGAAAGACATAAACATCTTGGATGACATTGGGATGAGTACATTATCAGTTAATTTGAATTCTGAAGTGAACTAATCCTTTAACATTGCCATACTAAATAACATGCTAAAACTATTCTGAGAGTTGTCATGATTGGATTTTGCTTAATTTATCTTGTTTTAAGGATGTTTATATATTTTTTCCAGGAAAATAAGACCAAAATATGTATAGTAGTGCAGTGTATAGTTCCATTAAATGCATCAAAACATGAATTAAATGACTAACTAATTTAAAGTGCACATTTCCCATGCATTCATTGAGTTCAGCATGGTTCTTATGGATTGAAAGCTGTTCTAAGGTCAGAGAGACATGGATTCCATATTTACAGGAGCAGCAAAATGGAGGGCTTGACTGCTGATGCATTAAAATCAATTTACAGTGATTTGCTCAGAGCTAATTACCAATGCCAGGCGGTGTTTATAATGCACATGTAGCCTAAGCACATGTCTGTCTGAACCAAAAAAAAAAAAGGGAAAAATAAATCAAACTAATATATCTCTGCTCACAACTTCAAATGAAACCGAATCAAATTAGAACTTGAATTAATTTAAACGCTATCCTTGATTAACTGGTGAAATATTTATCTGTTGATTAAAGTGTGTCTAGAAGCCGCAGCCACGGGTGCTCCGGTGAGCAGGGCATTCCGGGCTTCATTTATTCATGGAGCGCACCGCACTTGTTTCATGGTGTAAATAATTTAGCGTGTGTGTACACACACACCATAGGATAGCCTTTTAAAGGGGTCACTGGCCAATCTCTGTGAAATAATCTCATTTAAAGCAGCTCTGGTTTGTGGAATAGACTCCCGGCTGTGGGAAAGCTGAAAGAGGTGGGGGTTTTAAATGTCGCTGTTTGGAGAACAGCCCCTTTGGGATGCATAAGTCGACCTTGTGGAAGCGAGAGCACCTCTGGAGGGGTGTGTTGTGATTCAAAAAATGCCAAACTATGGCAGCCAAGCAAACAGTAAGCACTGATGGGCCGTCGAGTGGGTTTCCACTGTGTCCCCATACAACTATACATAAAACTGCCTCACACCGGAGCGTTAATCCATCCTTATGGCAGATGAGTAATGAGTATTTTAGTGGCACGTTAGAACATAATCTATAAGCCTTAAGGGAAAGAGGGAAAAGCAACAACAGGAACAAGTGCAAAAGCTAGAGAGACACATGGAACAAGGAAAAGTACAACGTATAGAAGGAGTGAAAGAAAGAGAAATGAGTGAATATGGCTCCAAAGACCCCTGTTAGTCATTCTCAGACCCATGTGTGGAATTCTGCAGAATAGAATTAAATATAACAAACTGTTTGTAAATGGAGCTGAGCATACAGAAAGCTACTGGATTAAAGTATAATCAAATTAGCTGAAATGTTTAATAAGCAAACTTATAGAGGACAGGATATACTGTACAACTTACCATTAAAAAGTTTGGGGTCTGTAAAATGTTATATTTTTGAAAGAAGTCTATTATGCTCACTAAGGCTGCATTTGTTTAAAATAAAATAAAATAAAATAAAATACAGCAAAACAGTAATATTGTGAAATGTTATGGCAAAGCTGAATTTTCAACAGTCATTACCCTAGTCTTCAAAGTCACATGATCCATCAGAAATCAAAATATGCTGATTAGAAACATTTCTTATTACTATCACAATTGAACATCGATTATTAACCGTTTTGAGCTTCCAGAGTTAGTTTAAAATGCATGAAAACAAACCAACCTGGTCTCATGCGCGAAATACGTACCAATGAGTACATATCGCTGCAGTTTCTATGCGAAATGTCCACTGAGATAATAGGGTGAATGCGGTACGTTTTTATGACGTTGCTTTTTAGACGAATTGCCGCGGTTCTTGATTTTACATTTGCGCTCCGTTGCGTTTTAAAATAACGTACCACCGAAGCACCGTTTACAAATCGGCCACTCTGGTAAGAAGCGTTTTGAAGTCGTAACATAACATTGCGCGAGGAGATGTCAAAACGAGTCTTTATGAATCCATAATGCAACCCCGGCCATCATCAAAACCGTGTGTGAAAACGAGCAAAAGTGCTTATTGACGTTTTACCGGCCTCTAGCGTTCGTTTCTATCGGAAACTGCAGCGGGACGTACGCGTCGGTACATAATTTTGTGTCTCGTGAAAACGTGCCCACGGGTACGTCTCCCATGAGACCAGGTTGAAACAAACAGCCACAAAAGACCAAGTACTCTCCACCTACTGACCTATGCATAAACATTATGGGAAGCACGCTAGCCAGACAGGATTTCAACATTGTTGGCTGAAGACCCAAGTTTGGTTTGAAGACAAAAATGTACCAAGCACAATGTTCTCTCACCATTCCTGATTTCTAAAATTAACTCACCACGTTTGCTGTCAGAGCAGAAACAAAACCTGCTGCTCTCTGTGTTTTCCGTCATCTTTAGCCACGTTCATATGTAAAATGCATGCGCTTGTTTTGTCTATTAGCTCAAAAGATGTGAGAGCAGGGTCTATGTGCCATAGACCCTGCCCTTGAAGAAATCAGGACAGAAGTGACTGAAAGTGGATAAAAGAGACGGATCAAAACACCAGGTGTGAACGAGTATGTGTCTCCCTTGTCTACTTGTGATCCGATCTACCAAAACATCTGGTCTTCTGTCTACTGCGCTTGACAAAATTACAAATGACTTACTTTTAGCTTCTGACTGTATCTCAGTGCTAGTTTTACTTGATCTTAGTGCTGCGTTCAACACTATAGATCATAAAATACTCTTAGATCAACCACAAAATTACACTGGTATTGAGGGAAACCCATTAAGGTGCTTTAGGTCGTACCTATCATGCCATTACCATTTTATTTAAACGGGGAAAAATGTAAGGTAACACGAGTAAATTATGGAGTGCTGCAAGGATCTGTGTT
Source organism: Chanodichthys erythropterus (assembly GCF_024489055.1). Taxonomy (NCBI): domain Eukaryota; kingdom Metazoa; phylum Chordata; class Actinopteri; order Cypriniformes; family Xenocyprididae; genus Chanodichthys; species Chanodichthys erythropterus. Next base: position 34,399,737 of record NC_090224.1, on the reverse strand, counting down.
AGGCCCTCTGCTGTTTTCAATATGTATGCTGCCACTTGGCAATATTATAAGAAAACATATTAGTTTCCACTGCTATGCTGATGATACTCATCATGATTTTCATCATGACCACATGAAATTTCTAAATTAGTGTGTTTAAGATATAAAATACTGGATGACCAGTAATTAAATTCCATTAATTTTGGTTAAGACTGAGGTGTTACTTACTGGACCCAAAACCTGTACACAGAATCTCTTAGACCACAATCTGCATTTAGAAGGATGTACTGTTACTTCAACCTTTACAGTTTCAAGACCTGGGTTTTATATTAGACAGCAACTTGACCTTCAAAAATCATATTTCATACGTTACAAAACAGCCTTTTCCACCTCAGGAACATTGCTAAGCTATGGAACATGTTATCTGTTTCTGATGCAGAAAAATTTGTTCATGCATTCATGACCTCTAGTCTAGATTACTGTAATGCATTGCTAGCTGGTTGTCCTGCAACCTTGTCCAGCTACAATTAGTCCAAAATCCAGCTGTTAGAGTTCTTATTAGGTCAAAAAAATATGATCATATAACACCAATTGTATCATCTCTGTTGGCTACCTATTAAGTTCCATATCAATTATAAAGTATTGCTTCTGACCTATAAGGCCCTAAATGGTTTAGCTGGTTTTGATCTTCTATCAGCCTATAATCCATCACGCTCTTTAAGATCACAAAACTCTAGACTTCTGGTTGTACCTAGGATATCTAAGTCCACTAAAGGAAGGAGAGTGTTTTCTCATTTGGCTTCTAAACTCTGGAAAAGATTCCTGATAATGTTCGGGACTCGGACTCAATCTGCAAAGACACATCTCTTTTGCCAAGCATTCACATAATGAATCTCATATCTTTGTTCTCCACTTATATCAGATCAAATGCACATGACTATTTTTGTTTAATGTTTTGAATTGAATTATTATGAGTTTCCTTTCTTAGCTATTTGTGTCCAATGTGTTTAACCTATCAGGGCCATCCAGTTGTAAGGACTATCATCAGACTAAGTTGATAGTGGGTGTTCTTCAGTGATTCTTTGAAGCACCCTCTTATAAAAAAGCATTTTCTCTGTAGGGTACTTGAGGTCTCGAGACTTTGGAAACGCCGGCACTGCATCATTAAGAATGGACTAAAGTCCAAAGGCTTTTTTTTTTTGTCCTCAATATTGTAGTCCAAAAGGTCTTCAGGTCAGCATTTCTGGGTTATTTCAAAGATGCATATAATTTCTGCACTACTAACATCACTAAACTATTTTGCAAAAATAACGACTTCCTGAACACCCTGTGCAGCTTCCCAAACCTTTTGTGGAGCTTAAAAAGTTGCTCCTATTGCATCACACTGTAAAGTCTTTTTGGTTGTAATTGGAACCTTTATTTTAAAGATTATGTTTTAGGGAGAGAGAAGGAGAAAGAAATAGATATAATGAGAGTGCGAAAGGGGTGTATGGGGACTCTAAGCGTGCATCTGTTCTCTTCCACTTGGCCTGTGCCAGGCACATCCCGTCTCCACGGTGATGCTCAGGGGCTCATCATCAGCACCTGTGAACAATTCATTACTATAACCTAACTGCAGGGTGTATGTGTGTCTGTATGACAGAGAGAGAGTGAGGGGAAGGTGGGGGTTTGGCCTGTTAGAGCCATGTGCTGCCCTGAGGGAGTGCACTCATTTGAGAGAGTGGAACAGAGAGAGAGACAGATGAACAGAAGTACCCAGGAGAGCGGAGGAGAGCCCAAACCGGTCAAGCTATTCAACAGCTTGGGCAATTTAAACAGTAGCTCACATCTTGCCAGGTTTTCTCTCTCACTCTTGTCCTCTCAGAACATGTGCCAGTTTTGTGTCTGTGTCAATACTACTCACCATTTACACAGGGTGCATTTACACCTTTATTCCAATCAAAATCTGGCTACAGGTCACGAGCTCCACTTGTACACACACATTCCTCACTGCAGTCCTATATTTTGATATTTGTCTAGGTCAGTGACATCAAATTATTATTATTATTATTATTTTTTGTTTTCGTATATTCATTCTAAAATGTCATTCATACATATAATGTCTTGTATGCTAAATTATTTTTAATTAACTCACTTAAAACTCATTTAATATATTTATTTTGGGGTATAACAAAATTTTGGTAACAGATACAAAATTTAACAAAACGTCACTGAAAATAAATAAATAAATAAATAGTAACACTTTAGTTAGTGTCCAATTGTCACTATTAACTAGTTTTAGCATGCATATTACTAGGATATTGGCTGTTTATTAGTACTTATAAAGCACATATTAATGCCTTATTCGGCATGACAATATTCCACATCCCTTAAACCTACCCAATACCTAAACTTAACTACCTTTACTAACTATTAAAAAGCAGTAATTAGAAGTTTATTAAGGCAAAAGTCGTATTTAATGGCGAGAATTGGACGCTAATCTAAAGTGTGAACAAAAAAAAATATATAATAATAATAATAAACTGCTTCACTAATTAATATTTGAAAAAACATGCAAACCAAATCAAAGTCATGTGGTGCAACCAAAAAATGCAACAAAAACAAACAGGAAGATTAGAGACCCTAATGCCCCTCATGATTGTGTGTCAAGTTCAGTAAGTATTTCATCTTTACATAGTAAAATGAGTTCAGCTTTTAAAATATCATGCGACTATTTATGGATTAATATTTCAGTATTTTTCTAAATTAAAAAAATAAATTGTACCATAAAAACTGCATTCAAAAACATTTTTAATACTGATTGAAATGTCTGCAGTCACAGATGTAAGAAAAATATGTCATTCATTTTACTTGATGGTTACACCACATTACATTTTTATTCAATTTAAACTTTTCTTCAGGTTTTAGAATACATATGTTACCCATTAAAAAGTCACAAAACCATATGAATCTAATATAAACACATGAATAAATACATTTACAAGAACTTGGCAGATGTGTTTTAGGGTGTGTTCACACATGGCAGGTTTGGTTAGATTAAAACGAACTCTGGTGTGATTGCTCTGTTAGTGCAGTTCATTAGAATAAGTGTGAACGCTGCCGTCTGAACCCTGGTGCGCACTAGGGCTTGCACAGACTAGTTGACTTTATCGCTCTGCCATGACGCTTTAAGCTTGACATCGGCTAGTTGCTGATCATGGCCTATAGAGGGCGTAACAGGATAAGAAATCTTTGAAGTCCACTTTTACGCTCAGTTTCCAAACTGTTAAAATGAAAAATATTTGTATACTCTGAGAGCGCTCCACATATGTCTGATTATACCATCTGGATGAATGCACGTTTTAAACAGCTTATTGTACACGTAAGTTAATCGTCGTTCTAAACGAATGCGCTGCTGCATTGTAACACACACACAGTACAGCTCGCACATCACATACAGATCGTACACACACAGAAAGATTCAGTAGCGCAGATATAGTGTCAACACTGTTCTGTGATTTATAGATTTTTCCTTTTTTTCATTTATCATAGACACCATTATTAGTACATTATTAGTAGAGGAAGAAGGAGGACAGATAGAGAGAGAAAGAGAAAAAGAGGGAAGGGGAATGAGAGGAATCAGAAGTGTGAAGCAGAGATTCGCTCCCTGGGTGAGAGTGAGAGCTTCAGAGAAATTGCATTGAAATATGGAAAATTGCCCTGCAAGGAGCTAGCAGAGAAACGCTATAAAGAGTGCCTCAAGATGTAGCCAATCACGGAACACATGATGTCCATGTAATGACAGATGGGCCACTTTCCCACTCTCTACTTTCAATATATCTCATATTCAGAGAGCACACTATGTCCAACAGGCCGGCGTCTCATTTTGTTGAAGATACATGTAGGAAAATGCCAATGGCGTCTTGCAGGTGCATGATGGCTCAGGTTGACTTTTCAAATGCAGCCAACGGCCTAATACAGGGGTAAACTACACATTCACACCTTCACAGTTAAATTTGATTAAATCCACTGTTATAAGGTGCTGTGCACTGCAAAGTGCTTTAAATGTGGCATTCAGTGATGTGGTTAAAGATCTGAAAAAGACCAAAAAGTTGTTGGTTCAAACTTGGTCTCAGCCAAAGTACATGACCCAACCACAATCCGTTCACTGACCATCTGATGATTGACGATTGCGGTCAGTACTGAGGATGGAGATGAGGATCTAAATATTCGGATTACAGCGCTCAACTAAAATTGATTACTTTTATGATCATTTTATGTTGTAATTTTTGGTGCATTTTATGGTCTTTTCTTTTTTTCTTTTTTTTTTAAACAAAGCATATTGTAATGGTTAAACAATTAAAGGTGCTATAGAGGATGTTTTGTTTTATACATTTTTGCAATATTACTTGAAACTGTATTTACTAACTGATAAAAGACTATTTATTAGGTGCACTGAAAGGAATAATATCAATATACATCATCTGTGCACGGGGTAGGGCCTTAAAAACATCAGCCAATCGTTTGTGTGATCATCGCATGAACGATTGGCCCTCTGGCTTGTCAATCACTGCCATTACGTTCCTTGTAAGAGACGAGCGCGCTCCAGTAACTTTCCACACTCCACAGGCGCCGCATGCAATGTTTTTGTCAAGAGTAACAACTGCAGATTATGAGTTACCTGTGGTGAATCCACTAACACGACACAGCGAATGCCGGTGGTGAACACTCGTGTTCCAATACTCATGCACAAGTTTTGGGAAGCGTTCCCTCAAAATGAGCTGTGAAGGAGGGGGGTTGCATGCGCTCATTTCAAAAACTCAGTAACAGTCTTTAGTTTCTCAGTAATCGAAAACATCCTCTATAGCACCTTTAAAGACCCCTGTAGTTAGTATACACAGATCTATGAATATGCTAATTAGCCCCGCCTCCACTCACTCACACCAGCTCAGAGATCCACTCGGTCAACTTACTGAGGTAAACGCAGCACAATGGTATCGCTCTTTACAACATCCGACACATAGTGGTAATTAATATGATTAGCCTTTTGCTTGACTACTTTATCAGCTAATAATGTTACAGAAACCATGTTCCTGTTTGTCATCTGAGTCAGACAGCGGCCTTCTAACAATCAGTATCCATAGAAACACTTTGTTTGAACAACTCTGAACGTCAGTTGAGAAAGGCATATAGTTCATCATAACATCATAATATACATCAGGGATGGACAACTCCAGTCCTGGAGGGCCAGTGTCCAGCAGAGTTTAGCTCCAACCCTAATCAAACACACCTGAACCAGCTAATCAAGGTCTTTAGGATTAGTAGAAAGTTATAGGCAAGTGAGTTATCATCAGGGATGGAGATAAACTCTGCAGGACACTGGCCCTCCAGGACCGGAGTTGTCCATCCCTGATATACATCATACACCCGTTATATTGCTAAATCTATCTGATTTTTTCATATCAACAGAAAAATATACCAGGAGAACCTGGCTTCTCTAGAGACTCTCCTGCTTCAGAGCATAGTTAATTATATGCTAAAGCCGTGATTGGTTACAAGATAGTTTGAGATGTAAGAATCACTGTCGATTTCAAACTGCGTTTTTGAGACTGTCTTTGGTTCACTTCGTAGAAAATACTCAGCAATGCTGTTGACTTATGAATTTGCACATAGTTTGGCTTAAAGCATATTAAAAACACCACACTGACATATAAACAACATTAAAAACTTGATTTTCACCACAGGGGAACTTTAAAGAAATATTTTAATTTGACCTTGATTCAATCATGGAGAATGGTTCCACACGATAGAAACATGTTATCTACTACTCATATACTTTATGTAGGATGAACTAAAGTGAACTGAGTAAACTCAACTACATTTTGACATGTCCAAATAACTTGATTGGATAGTTTCTAAATAACTTGATTCAATCAAGTTATTTGGACATGTCAAAATTTAGTTGAGTTTACTTACGTAGTTCACTTTAGTTCATCCTACATCCTACACTAGCAAGCTAAATATATTTGTTCTTTACACACATGATGTTAGGCGATAACAGCCCAAATATACTGGTTACATCCATAACACTCCCATAGTAACCTTTTTGTGTTTGTTTGTTTTGTTAAAGCAGCTTCAATACTTGTTAGCAGGTTTTCAACTCAAGCACACGCTCAACACTTCACCACAATGGTAACCCTAAAACAGAAGCTCTTTTAAATACAGACATAATAGAACATTAAACATTAACAAGTCTCTCCATTTTCTCATCTTGCTAAAAAATGCATAAAATAACACTTTACTTCAACATTTGCTCTCATTATCCAGCCCTGAGCAAAGCATGATGGGAAGAGGAACTCTTGTTTCCACACTGTAAATATAAAAGAAAATAAAAATCTGTCACACTATGGTCCAGTTCTCACAATTAATTTCCTAAATACTGCTTATTAATAGTAAGGTAGTTAAGTTACGTTATAGGTATTGGGTAGGATTAAGGGATGTAGAATATGGCCATGCATGGTCAAGCCATAATTAGTACTAATAAACAGCCAATATCTTAGTAATATGCAAGTTAGTGACTTTACATAGTGCTCAACTCTTGCATTTTCAATACAAGATCTTGACCAAAAAATGATGCACCCTTTGATGGAAATAACATCACAACATTTATACCCATCAAGAGGTGCACCATATTTCGCTCAAGATCTTGTATTGACAATGCAAGAGGTGAGCACTCTGTAAAGTCTACACCAGCACATCCCAAAGACTTTCAATGACTTTAAGGTCTGAACTCATGCCAATGCATGTGTAAAAATGATTCTTCATGCTCCCTCCCAACCATTCCTTCACAATTTCAGCCTGATGAATCTCGACTTTGTCATGCTGGAATATGGCCATGATGTGTCTTCATACATGGTTGTTTAAGAAATGAAAAGTTACACACTCCATCAATTAGGGTTAAAAGAACTGTTCCCAAACATATAACATAATAATCACTGCAATAATAATCAAATCACCGACTCTTAAGCATTTGCCTATTTAAATCCAAACAGCGGCTTTTTCGGCAGGGCAGTGTATGATCTATTTTATAAATCATCCCCTGTAGTAAGAGTCACTTTGAATAAGCACCTGCTAAATGACTACTCTCTTTAATGTAAGAGTATTAACATCTGATCACAATTCACTACAAAAGAGAAGAAAACTGAGCTCAAAGTGACACCGTGGAGTCAGGCCTGGGTTAGCGTAGCATCCCGCTATCTCCCAATTAAATGCAGCGTGCGCACCTCCCGCCAGAGCTCTGATCGCACCCTGCATTTAAAAGCTCTGCTAAGTAAACGCGTTTCGTTAAGACACATTAAACCTAGCTGTCATCACATTTAGTCAGTGCACAAACATGCTAATGCTAATTACATCGTAGGCTGTGCTTTTCCTGGCGACACTCCCTAACAGCGTAGCGGAGGTAAAGAGGCCACAGCGGGAATGCTAATGAACAGTAGCAAAACAAAGCCTTCCCTAATGACAGCTCTCAGATAACAGGGTACAGGCTGGCCAAGAAGAGAACTGCTCTCTTTTTTTTTTTTTTTTTCTCACTCTTCTCTTTTTCAGACACTGTTAATTAGACCAGCTATATTTGGAAAGTATAAGCAAAAACTAAAAGCGTGAATGCAGCACTTGCACACAGATGTCGGCCACTATAAAGGCTTATTTATGCTTTTGTTTTATTGTACTGTGAACATCAGGGTGATTTACTGGGTTAACCCAAACATTTGTTTGACAGAAGCATTTTTCTTTTATGCATGACTCTCTAAATTGATTCTCGCTTGGTCTTGGATTAGACAAAATGAAGTACTGCTTACGACTTGCTAACAAGACAAACCGACTGCCACTTTTACAAATACACAGATGATGCACCTAAGGCACATAAAAACTCGAGGGATGAATTGGATACTAAAATGTATTATACAGAGCCTGCAATTCTCAAATGATGACTAGGACACATTTAAACTCAAATATATCATTGCCAACAGCTCGTTAAATGGGATTTTAGCTTAAAAAAAAAAAAAAAAAGACATAATAGCAAAAAGGTAAGGTAAATGAGTGTTCAAAACTGGTTATTTTGTTTGTTTATCTAAAATAATGCTTTAAATTATGTATGACACTTCATGTCTTTCCTTAATCTTAAACAGTATTTGCTTCTGGTCCATTATATATGTATATAAAATATTTCATCCAAAGCCTCTGACAAATGAGGACAATACAACAAAAGCTGCATGGTAACATAAGACAGCTAAGACTGTCAATTTGACGCACAGTATAACAGTACATTACGAAAAATGGTTTGCTTCCTCAGTATTTTTGTCTTGTTTTCCAGTACAAACATCTAAACATTCTTAAATCAAGAAACATTTACTTGAGAAGCAAAATGATGCAAGCCTTGTTTTATGAAAAATGCTTCAAAATTAATTGACCTTATACTTAAAGGGGACCTATAATGCCCCTTTTACAAGATAATTTAAGTCTCTGGTGTCCCCAGAATGTGTCTGTGAAGTTTCAGCTCAAAATACCCCACAGATCATTTATTAAAGCTTGTCAAATTTGCCTCTACTTCTTTTTGTGTGTCCCTTTAAATGCAAATGAGCTTTCCAGAAGAGGGCGGAGCTTTAACAGCTCGCGCTTCAGTTGCTCAACAACAACAAAGCAGGAGAATCTCACGGAGACAAAATGAGGATTGTCAGTAACGGTGTTCAGCCTTACATTGTTCAAACTGGAGTCGACACTGATGGAGAGAATCAGGAAGAAGTTACAACTTTTAGAATGAAACTGGACGTTTCTGAATGGTTAGTGGATAAATTGATGTAGTTGCTGTGGAGTTGATTCAACTCATCGACTAGCATGTGCCGTCATGTTAATCTTTTGTGCAAATCCAGCGTTGAATTGACCCTCGTTTGTGAAGCAGTCCGGCATAAAATGACGGCATGACAACAACACTCTACTACAACAACACTTCCTCTTCTCTAAAGCAGCCCAACATGGCCTCAACCCCTTTGTTGCGTGTTTCCAGAAGCAGGGTTTATGTACATTTAAGGGTTTGTGATGTCACCAACCCGGGAAGAAGCTCGTTGTAGTCCCTACCAGCCGTTTGTTACAGTCCTTAAAATACGGAATTAAATTCCTTATTTAAAGTCCTTAAAATACGGAAAAAAATTAATCATAATTAAGGACCCCTTTAAAACAAGAAAGAAAAGAAAAAATATCTGCCAATGGCATCTGAAAAATAAATTAATTCAAAGCAAAAACAAGTTGAATTTTCTGACCCCATAGGAACACAGTTGTTTTAAGTATGAAGTCACTTAATTTTGATCAATTTTTCATATTTTTTAGATATTTGTACTGGAAAACAACACACACATACACAAAAGGGAATAAGTGAATAAATAAAAGAATTAAAGAGGATGCTTTCTATCAGCAAAGCAGCAGAACCTTAGAGCTCATCAGTTTCAGCACCATGGACAGTGCAGCTATAAGAAACATGCGGTCGGGTGGATGGGACCAAACACCGAGGACACGACATGATAGATGTGTCTGATTATGATGGAAGATGCAGTAAAAGAGCATTGTGTATTAACTCAAGGAGAAACAAAACAAGAGTAGCATTAACATCTGCTCTCCTTTGTTACTGCAGTGGAGATGTACAAAGGGTACATTTACAAATCGAACTAGTCAGTGGGTTGCCTTAACCTTGTGCTGCAAAAGCATTTTGAATAGTTTGGGCTAAGAATGATGATGAGAAATAATAACAAAAAAACGTCCTCCAACATCACCAGCAATGTGTATACAGTTTTAAGCAAATCTCACTTTGTGAATTAAAGTGGGTGTAACTCAGCAGCTGAGTTATGTGTGACTTCTTAAGGTGAAGAATAAGTAAGTGAATCATATACGAGATAAAGTAAATGTCACAAAATCATTTTGGTGATGCAGCATAAAGCAGCACTCCGAGCTTTTTAAATTTCACCAGGTGTCATGTAGTGCCCTCTCTAGTATTATACTGTCAAAATGATTCATTACTTTTTAGCTGTTGGAATAATATGCTGATGATGTTCGATTATTTTCAGGATGATTAGTCATAGATACAGTCCTCAGCAATGCGTCATATGCTGTATATTGCTAGTTTAGTTTACTGTGGAGGAAAACAATGTCTAACAGACTTTAACCCTTAAACGCATACCTAGGGTCTTTATCGACCCGAATCATTTAAAACAATCTTCACATAAACCAATGATAATAAATGTCATATTTACCTGTGGCCTGATATACATAAATTGAATAAAGTTATCAAACATTTTACATTCTTCACTGCATATATTTTGAATTAAATATAGATTAATCCTTATTAAAGCTGCAATTTTATCTGTTACCTTTATTCTTTGATTGGCATTAATGACAGTCATCACAGCAACTGGTTTATTAGGCTACTGTCACTTTAACAAGTTACTCTTTGTTCATTTAGGACGTTTTTTAACACATTTAAGACTGCTCTTATGAGGATATACTTGACAAAACGGGTATTTTGTCATAATTCTGTGTGTTATTGTTTGTTCAAGTGCGAAAGAGAACTGGACACTGGTGCACGCCTTTCTGTGCACACGAGTTGAATGTTCTTATTTGTCTTGTGGTGCTTGAATGGTTTAAAAGCATTTGCATAAATAAGAGCATGCTCATATAATGTAAAGCTAGCTAAATTATGACAGAAAAAATGGATGCTGCGTTAACTGCGTTAAACATTTTTAACGCAATTAAACTGAAAAAATTAATTGCATGCATTAACGCACTAATTTTGATACCACTAAAATATTATTATTATTTTTTTTTTTTTGGCAGAGCCACAGCAAAGACCACTGAGGGAGTAAATGGAAGCAGTGAATGGATAAGTGAGTATAAGTGACCAGATGAACAATGATAATATGAATGGGGGAAAAAAAGAGGTAAAGTGTGGAGGAGTGCAGGCCAAATGGCTCCGTTTCACGTCCATTCGGGCGCCCGTGTTCTCTATGAGATAACAGTCGCAAGGACATCCACCTTATGTGAGGGTTATTTAATAAGCGCCCAGTGCCTGATCGAGGCCAAACACAATTTCATCTCATCTTTAACCTGATGAGGAAATTAACATCCTCAGTGCGGTCACTCATGGAAAGACATCTCAACAGGGGTGTCGCAATTCATTTGCCGTTTGGCCACACTTCTACTAAATACCCATAATGAATTAAATAATGCTGAGTAATTACAATTACTCTCAAGCCATGGTTTCATTTGGAACTTGTGATATGATTTGACCCCCTCCAACCCCCCGTACTTCCTCTCCTCCATGCCTCTCTCTTTCTCACCTCGTGTCACTCTCTTAATGCAGAGCGCCATTGAGTATTCCTCTCAGGCAGGGTGCCTGTAGAAAGTCAAACAATTCCCTTTGACATCCATTTTGGAAGCAATTTAAAGCAGGAAAACCAAATAGCTATTGTGAATAAGACCCTGAGTGATCTGAATAAGCATAAATAGTGTTGTTTTTCCAGGAATCATGTGCCACACATACAGTACACACACACACACCCATACGGCCTTTAAAATAATCCCCAGATTGTAGCTTCCTGCTCCAAGAAGCATATTAGAGTCGCTGGTTAAAAAAAAAAAAAAAAGTCATAATTTTCAATAAGGTCTTACATTAGTTAATGCATTAAGTAACATGAACTTACAATTAACAATATATCATACAGCCCATATTAAACTTTATTACTAGAAATGTTCATGTTCACAGTGCAATGACTAAATGTAAGAAATGAACATTTAGTGTAAATTTTTGAAAAATTTAGTCAAAATTCATAGAAAAGTAATCACTTGATTCATGTTGGATATATATATATATATATATATATATATATATATATATATATATATATATATATATATATATATATATATAATAAAAATTAGACCACTTTCATGAACCGTTTGAAAAAATTATTATTTATTTATTATTTATTTTTTAGTTCATTATTTTCCTTACAATTTGAAGACATTTGATTTAATTAGCTTGTAGTAAAGGAATTGTTAATTGTTATTGGAGTAAATAGTTCTCACTTTAGATTAGGTCACAGAAAATGTCACTAATTAGGTGCTTATATAAGGTGTATATAATATGATATGAATTTATATATATATATGTTTTATAATAATGTTAATTTATATAAATTTATATAAGTTTTTATTTTTTAATAAATTAATCGACCAGGACAAAAAAAAAAAAAAAAGAGTGTCACGTCATTGATCCATAATATTTAAAATGATCATTTTGATTTTTTAATAGTCCACAGCTCATGTATTTCGACCAGTTACCAGTTTGTATCAGATGACACACAAACACACACACTTCATTCCAGTCGGAATCAAACGTTGGCCAAGCACACATCACAGTATCCGCTCCGCTCAGTCAGCAACTCTGCAGGCCAGCCAGGCTGCCATGGCAACCGATCCAAAGCATGGTGATTGGCCAAAGAAAGGCAGAACAGTTTAATGTTTGCTCACGATAGAGTCATTACATCACACACTTCCTGGAAATATATGCTATCAAATTTGCATTCAGTAATTCGAATTTCAGTTTCCCTCTCTCACGCTGTTTCACCCAGGAAGTCTTCCTATCCTCGAGGGGTTACGGAAAAATACAAGTCTCAAAATAATGAATAAACATGTAAGTCTGTTCTGACAAGTCAAGGGCAAACATTAATTAATTAATGCCAAAATGTTGGAAGTGACAAGTTCGTTTGGATTATTTCAAAATTTCAAGGCATTTAATTAAAAATATGCTAATTTCCAAAGCGGTGGTACTCATAGTATGAAAATCATTTTGGACTACATTTCAATTACAGTCACACTACACATTCATCTCTCGCCACACACACAGAGAGAGAGAGAGAGAGAGAGAGAGAGAGAGAGAGAGAGAGAGAAAGAGAGAGAAAGAGAGAGAAATGTCCACTGTTCCGGCTCCAGAAAAAGCATCTGCACAGATGAAATGAAACTGGTATTAATAATAATTACTTTGTGAAACGCAGCCAATCAGAGGAGATGCTACCCAAATGAGAGACCTCAGTGATGCAGTCCAAAACAAAACATTTAGTCTTTAAGCCCTTATCTTCTTACAGTGAAAGAACAATGGAGATAGTATTGATAGCAATCTCCAAAGATGTGATTCAAGAGCTTCCAGTTCTACTTGTAAGCATTGTTTTTAGACACTCCCAAATGCAGTTATCTACATAAGTTACAGTATCTGTCTCAATATTGTTGCTTTATACTGTCAAAATTGTTATTGTTATTTCACAATATGATTTTATATGTTAAAATAGTCACTATTTTTCATAGCTGTGACTACGACAGTTATGACTTCATATCTGAAAATTGTGATTTGACTATATCTCTAAATTGTGGCTTTATTTCTCATGTTTACAACTTTATATCTCACATTGACAATGTGGCTATATCTCACATTGAAAGTTACATCTCAAAATTGTGACTTTATAGTGTCACATTTCTCACATTTGCAACGTTATATCTCACAGTGTCACTTAATATATGAAAATTGCAATTTTTTATCACAATTCCAAATTTATATCTCACAATTATGACTTCATATGTCAGAATTGTTACTTTATATCCTTTCTGCAAATTTATACCGTATATCACAATACGATTTTACCTCAAAACTGTGATTATATGTGTGTTTACATTATATATATATATAATGTACACACTGTAAAAAAAGAATTGTTGGTTTAAATTAAAAAGCAAGTTACCTAGTTGCCTTAAAATTTAGTTCATTGAAATAAAAAATTTGAGTTAAAACAATGATGGTGATTGATTTATTCAACATAAACTCAAAATATTGTTATCTGAACCACATTATCTAAGTTGATTTGACAAAAGAAAACAGTGTGATAACAAATCATTAAAAAAAAATATACAGTGTGTGTGTGTGTGTGTGTGTATATATATATATATATATATATATATATATATATATATATATATATATATATATATATATATATATATATATATATATATATATATATATATATATACAGATCAGGCATAACCACCTTCCTAATATTGTGTTTGTCCCCCTTTTGCTGCCAAAACAGCCCTGACCCGTCGAGGCATGGACTCCTCTAGACCCCTGAAGGTGTGCTGTGGTATCTGCACCAAGATATTAACAGCAGATCCTTTAAATCCTGTAAGTTGTGAGGTGGAGCCTCCATGGATTGGACTTGTTTGTTCAGCACATCCCACAGATGCTTGATTGGATTGAGATCTGGGGAATTTGGAGGCCAATGAACACCTAAAACTCATTGTTGTGCTCCTCAAACCATTCCTGAACCATGTTTGCTTTGTGGCAGGAGCATTGTCCTGCTGAAAGAGGCCACAGACACCAGGGAATACCGTTTCCATGAAAGGGTGTACTTGGTCTGCAGCAATGCTTAGGTGGTATGTGTCAAAGTAACATCCACATGGATGGCAGGACCCAAGGTTTCCCAGAAGAACATTGCCCAAAGCATCACACTGCCTCTGTCGGTTTGCCTTCTTCCCACAGTGCATCCTGGTGCCATGTGTAAGCAATGCTCACACACCCGGCCATCCACGTGATGTAAAAGAAAACGTGATTCATCAGACCAGGACACCTTCTTCCATTGCTCCATGGTCCAGTTCTGATGGTCACGTGTCCACTGTTGGCGCTTTCGGTGGTGGACACCACCCTGACTGGTCAGCAGCTATCCAGCCCCATACGCAACAAACTGTGATGCACTGTGTATTCTGACACCTTTCTATCAGAACCAGCATTAACTTCTTGAGAAATCTGAGCTACAGTATCTCGTCTGTTGGATCGGACCACACAGGCCAGCCTTCGCTCCCCACGTGCATCAATGAGCCACCGCCGTCCATGACCCTGTCGCCGGTTCACCACTGTTCCTTCCTTGGAACACTTTTGATAGATACTGACCACTGCAGACCAGGAACACCCCACAAGAGCTGCAGTTTTGGAGATGCTCTGACACAGTCGTCTAGCTATCACAATTTGGCCCTTGTCAAACTCAGTGTTATTCACTTCACTATACATATATATATATATATATATATATATATATACATACACACACACACACACACACCGCTATCAAATCAATTAATCATATCTAACATTAAATTTTGTAAATATATAGCAGTTTCTGCACAGGTTTCCCTAGTTCTCTGATTCACACAAGTACACGAGGGAGGAAATGAAACATGTTTGCTGAAAAGTATGCAATTCACATTGAACATTTTTGTGTGTGTGTGCGTAGGTGTGTTACCCATCGTGCTGAATACTGATCTAATACATCAAGCAGTGTGTATTCTGACCTTGTCGGTTTGACTGTAGGACCTTTGAACTATTGCACACTGGTATGGTGTGCCTCACATAATGCATCACTTCAGACTGCAATCCACCATACTGCACACAGATTGCTGCCAAACTAACAATCCCACCAGCATGTAGGGTGTTCGGACCAAAAAGCAGCAACTGTTTGCGTATGTTGTGTTTTGTAGGGGAATATCCCCTCTGGTTGATTCCGACACACATGCACATTCTCTCTGACATGTTGGACTTGATTAGCTCTTCAGGGACCAGGGCTTCACAGAGGTTTTGGAGGCATGTGGCTGTTGGCAGCACTGGCCCAAAGAGGACCCAGTGTCGGCTCAGCTTTAACTGTTTTATATTGACGTTTGTGTGAAGACTTTCTTCTGCACTAATAAGCTCTGCTAGCGTCGGAGAAAGAGAGAGAGCTTTAATTGCGTCCATCAGACTGTCAGCGCTCTTACACAGCCCATTACTGAAAAGCTTCATGCTAAAAGCTTGATTGAAAACCCTACGGGTGGAACGCAGCACAGACCAGACAAATGAACCACAACCGTACAAAGGGAACCATGTCAGAAGCCATGCAGGGCATCAGAATTGGCTAAACTCCTAATGATGGACACACAACTAGAGCAAGGTCTGTGCACCTACTTACTGACCGTGCAGGACATGTTCCTGGATACATGTTCTTTCATTCTTATCAGCCAATTGGATTTAAGGGTTAATGCTGGGCTGGTGCTTATCAACCTATCATGTTCCTCTGAATTAAGGGTCAGGGCTGAGGTTGGACTATATTTGTTGGACAAGACTGTTGATCCAGAAAAGAACACATTTTGATCTGGAACACGTCCTGGTTGGCAGATTACTGCCCATTCTCTTGAGATTCTCAAACTATGCATACTAGATGCAATGAATTCAGTAGTCAGCATATACTGTAGATTTGACCGTGTTTGAAGCATGAAAGCTGTTCCAAGCAATCTAAGCAAAGACCTGAGGGGCCGTTCACACAGAATGTGTTTTGTGTTTAAAAAACTGATATGCAGCACAATGGAATTAAAAAGAATGTGGGGTCAATGGTCAAAGGTGACACAATGATGTCAGACCAGTAATGTTTTTGTTTTTTTGTTTTTTAATTCTTAATTGAAGTAAGGCCTAATACTGGCTTAATCTAAGCCCTGTCTGTGAAACCAGGCCTAAATCTTTTATGTTGATTGCCATCAAAATGTATGAGTTAGCTAACTCAGTACTTCAAGTTAGGAGCAATTATCATGCATGAGTACTACAAACTCAAAACTTGATAGTTGAGCTTACTTGGGAACATCATAACTCAAAAAATATGATGTAACTGATTGTTACAATTGTTTTGAGTTAGCCCAACTTATTCAGGTTTACAGTGTATAAAAACAATTAAAATTGCACTCAAAAAATGACACTTTAAACTAACTCAAGTCAATTATGGACAGTGGTTCCACACAACCAACTTAGTTTCTATTAACATTAAAGGTTTATTTCAATGCAAAATCATTGAGTTGTGACAAAACAACTGACTAAGGAAGAATCTATGTAAAATAGTTATGTCCAACTTACTCAATTCAATCATGGACAGTGGTTCCACATGATTGAGACAAGTAAAATCCAATAGAATCAACCATGTTAAATTAACTAGAATCAATTGTGTTCATTTAAAAAGCAATAAATAAAAAGCAATAAATAAATAAATAAAAAATAAATTGTTTTCATATACATTGATTTTTACAATTAATTCTTCTTGTTTAATTTTGTGATGTTCTTTGTTAGAAATCTAGATGTGATACTGGATTCATCCTAAATTGCCTTAACCAAAAACATTGTAAAGCCTAAATTGATCATAAGTCCATTGGTGGCAATGGTTTTACAATCAACATAGGCTTACAATGCTTTTGGGAAATGCAATTCAGAGCACTACCACAGTGATTACTTTCTTATTAAAGTAATTTGAAATTTTGTTAGCAGGTCCTCAACCCAAGCACAAGTGCAACACTTCACCACAATGGTGATGGATTAATGGATTAATTAACAGAAACTTTTAAATACCAACATAATAGAACAGTAAACAATAAAAAGTCTTTCCATTTTCTCATCTTCCTAAAAACTGCTTAACATAACACTTTATTTCAGCATTTACACTCCTAGTTCAGCCCCTTTGCAAAGCATGATGGAAAGTTAAAATCCTGTTTGATTGAGTCCTGGTTGGGTTTACTTGATTGAAACATGTTATTCTAATATGAAAACATCAAGTTAAGTCAAAAAGTAATAGTTTCAACTCAATTTAACATGAAGCAATTGAATTTGAACCAGAAACCTAATACAATGGTGTTGAATCAAAATAAGTTGTTTAAATAAAGTGAACAGCATCACACAATCAAAAACATATTCTGTGTGAACTAGCCTGAAGAAGTTAGCTCATAAAGGTACTACATTTTTTTATGACACTTCACAGATATCTTTAAATTATGAGGATCCTGAAATATTCACTTGATCACAGTTTGGTAAATGGTAGTATTATTTATATATTTACTACAGTAATTTGAATTAACTTTTGCTTTATTTTTTTTTAATTTTCATTTTAATTTTAGATTTTTTTTAAAGTAATTTGGTGTTTGTTTGTTTGTTTGTTTGTTTTATTATATACTATTAGGATTCTATATATATATATATATATATATATATATATATATATATATATATATATATATATATATATATATATATATATACACTTTACATAAATGCCCTGCATTTTCATGTCACTACTGAAACAGTGTAGTACAGTACATTGGCTGAGACTGATTTTAACCACACCCCTACATTTATGATCAGGAAATATTCCTGTGTCCCTCTCTCTCATAGCTACATGGTGAGTAGATAGGGCCACATTTTAAAGTAAATGTGTTCAAAAGCCTAAAAATCTGTGTGTAACTTTAAGGAACCTCACTACCAAACACCTTTTTTTTTTCAGCAATTAAACAACCTTTTATGCTGTTATTCTATAAAATTTTGTTTTTATGTTTACAACTGTTCAGAACTGTGCTAGCTAACCATGTACTGACTAGCATCTCTGAGCTAGGCTCAAAAGTATCTAAAATTGTCACCATCAAAACAGTCACAACCAAAACATGTGGTGAAGTTTTGGTTGTGACATCAATGTTTTTTGGGGGTTATTTGATAAAATTTAGTTTTTATGTGTGTACTGTTCAACTGTTCAGAACTCTTCTAGCTAACCATGTGCTGGTTATCATCTTTGAGCTAGGCTCAAAAGTTTCTAAAATTGTCACAACCAAAACTTCACCACATGTTTCGGTCGTGACTGTTTCAGTAGTGACATCATTGCTTTGGAAGTGACAAAAGGGAATACATAATCCTTTATTTGGGGGAAATAAACTAAATATATTCAATGTCTTCTGATTGGCTAAGCTAATGCTAATGCATCTCTCACCAACAGTTCTTTACTCTCTCTCTCTCCTTCTCTTTTCTCTCGAACTCTACTGATGCTTTATGCTAACCCCTCCAGTATTAGCAGCTATTGACTTGTGGCTATCACTGGCCAGCTATGGCAGACTATAGACTGTCCACCTCTCTCTACATGAAGGGTCAGTGGACATCAAACACTGTAGATGTCTAAGAGTAACGCCTGAACAAACAAGACCTGCTGTTAAGATCTGTTGCATCTCTTGAACTGAGCTTGAAATCAAATCAGTCCACAATTCAAATCCTCTTTTTTCTCCATGTCAGTTACAATTGTTTCATTGCTAAAACAACATCTTAATAATTTATTCCGCCAACCCAGTTTATGCTCTGAAATACTGAAAGCACGTGTCTCAGGCTGTTGCTGGCATCAACCATGCTAAAAATTATACAGATGTTGATTTAATTGTGCCTTTAGCGGGGTGATGAATTGAACTAGATTTGCATTTCTAGAAGGAATACCAGTGGTTTCAAGGCAGCAAAAGAAGATGTTAAAGTTTTAGTTACGCTTATGTTTTTTGTTTTTTAAAAAAAAATGACAAATAACACAGTGAATCAGACCCTTGTGAACTGTCCTTGTCAAACTCGCTCAAATCCTTACGCTTGCCCATTTTTACAACTCAACTTTGAGGACAAAATGTTCAGTTGCTGCCCAATATATCCCGCCCACTGTGATGAAGAGATAATCAGTGTTATTCGCTTCACCTGTCTGTACTCATAATGTTATTCCTGATCAGTGTATATAACAATAACAAGTCATGTTCAAAATCATATCTTAATTTTTATATGTATTTTTATATAGTATTATTTATATGTATTTTTTATAGTATTTTTATATGATGTGCCAGTTTTGTTTATCAAAAGTTTAAACTCTTTTTCATGATCAGCTCCTTGACCGCTGTTAAAAAAAAAAAAAAAAAAAAAAAAATGGATTTTATGAAATTTCCAGCAGAAATTTCAACAATTCCACCTAATATGCTTGACATGACAGAATCTCATATTCTCTCATTAAAACATAAATACATGAATATTTCATTTTTTTTCTCTCTTTCCCCATCATCCCAAATAGAATGTCAGTTTTTCTTTCCGTACATCAAAACAGTGGTGGTTCTGATGAGGTTGAGAGGAGTGTATGATCTACAGCGGACATGGGTAATTTGACTTAAGTACAAGCGTTGGCAGCATGTACTATGGAGCTCAGCATTTGCGAGGCATATCTGTACTTGATCAAATCCGGAGGTGCAGGCTGTCTAGCGAGCCGGAGGTTCTCTGAAGACACTATCTCAGCTGATCAGAGAGAAGTGTAAAAATGAGATACAGCACTGGGATTAAAGGCCGATGTTCTAGGTACAGTGGCACGTTGAAGAAGAATCTCAAAGAACAACTATTGGAATTTAATAATCCTTGAAGTCTGAGGTTTGATGGATCACAACATTTATTCAAAGTAGAGCAGTCGTATAAAACATATATACATATACATATATATATATATATATATATATATATATATATATATATATATATGTGTGTGTGTATGTTGTTAATCAGTTTCAGCAGCTTTGGTGTTAATGAACTAGATGGGCAACAATGAGATGACCCCCAAAGCAGGAATGGTTTTACAGGTGGAGGCCACTGACGTTTTTTTTTTTCCCTACTCATCTTTTCTGACTGTTTTTCACTAGTTTTGCATTTGGCTATGGTCAGTGTCACTACTGGTAGCACGAGATGATACCTGGACCCTACAGAGGTTGCACAGGCAGTCTGACTCCTCCAGGATGGCACATCAACACATGCCATTGCCAGAAGGTTTGCTGTGTCTCTCAGCACAGACTCAAGAATATTGAGGAGATTCCCAGAGACAGGCAGTTACTCTAGGAGAGCTGGACAGGGCCGTAGAAGGTCCTTAACCCATAGGCAGGACCAGTATCTGCTCCTTTGTGCAAGGAGGAACAGAATGAGCACTGCCAGAGCCCTACAAAATGACCTCCAGCAGGCCACTGGTGTGAATGTCATTGAAATCCTTGAACCCATTGTCAGACCCTATTCTGGTGCAGTGGGCTCTGGGTTCCTCCTGGTGCACGACAATGCCTGGCCTCATTTGGCAAGAGTATGCAGGCAACTCCAGGAGGATGAAGGAATTGATACCATTAAATGGCCCCCATGCTCGCCTGACCTAAATCGAATAGAACACCTCTGGGACATTATGTTTCGGTCCATCCGACACCACCAGGTTGCACCTCAGACTGTCCAGGAGCTCAGTGATGCCCTGGTCCAGATTTGGGAGGAAATACTCCAGGACACCATCCGTTGTCTCATTAGGAGCATGCCCCGACATTGTGGGGGCCATACAAACTACAGAGTACCTTTCTGAGTTGCTGCAATGAAATTTCAGCAAAATGGACTAGCCTGCTGCATAATGTTTTCACTTTGATTTCTGGGGTGTCTTTGAATTCTGTCCTCTGTAGGTTGATCATTTACATTTCTATCAAACAATGTCCTTTCGTTCCAAACACATTACCCAGTTCATATTAGTATAGATATCCAGCATGATATTTTCCCCCATATATAAATATTTTACCAAGAAAAAATACTATTAAGACAATATGTTGTTTTTGAAATGTTTTTGAAATGTATTATTAGCTTGTGTGCATTAACATTCTTCAAAATATCTTCCTCTGTGTACCATAGAAGAAAGTGAGTCAAATTTTGACTTTGACCAATTTGAAAGGATGGATGGATGGATGGATGGATGGATGGATGGATGGATGGACGGATGGATGGATGGACGGATGGATGGATGGATGGATGGAAATAGAGATTTGATGGATGGATGGATGGATGGATGGATGGATGGATGGATGGATGGATGGATGGATGGATGGATGGATGGATGGACATTTTGACTTTGACCAATTTGAAAGGATGGATGGATGGATGGATGGATGGATGGATGGATGGATGGATGGATGGATGGATGGATGGATGGATGGAAATAGAGATTTGATGGATGGATGGATGGACATTTTGACTTTGACCAATTTGAAAGGATGGATGGATGGATGGATGGATGGATGGATGGATGGATGGATGGATGGATGGATGGATGGATGGATGGATGGATGGAAATAGAGATTTGATGGATGGATGTATGGATGGATGGATGGATGGATGGACATTTTGACTTTGACCAATTTGAAAGGATGGATGGATGGATGGATGGATGGATGGATGGATGGATGGATGGATGGATGGATGGATGGATGGACATTTCCAAATTAATTCAAATTTATATAGAATTTTTCATACTAAATATAGTTACAAAACAGCGTTACAGAAAATAGTGCCACACTAGTGCACAAGCACAATCTTCCTATCAACTCTTTGCAGACCTCCGTTTGAAAAAAAAGAGAACCTTAATGCTCTTGTCACCAGCTGCTTTGTCATGATGCTTTTTTCTGTGTTGATGAATCAGATGAATTCATCTTAAGCAATGTATTGATTTTCAGCCTCCCTTATATCATTAGATGTGGTGAAACCACTCCTACATCATTACCACTGATAGCTAGCTTTTACAGAAGTTTAACTGCTTAAAGATCTGTCCACCCTGACAGATGACATCAGAAAGTGGTATTATGTTATGCCTCGAAAGCAAGGAACTATAAATCGGAGTACTGTTGCTTTGTGACATGCACAGCTTCATGCTTTGGCTTATAATTTCTGTATAAATATATAAATAACAAGCCAAACTGTCTGAAATGTAAGTTACTCTATATGAACTTCTCATTTAAAGAAGCGTTGTATTAAATCACAATCATGCTGTTTATACAGCATCAACATCACCAAAAAGACCTTTCGCTCTTAATTTTCTTCTTAGTGTGTCCATCTGTCTCTCTCATGATCATCATCTCTCTCGTCTCCCTGAAGAGATTCTTCAGAAGGCCTGCGGGTGTGTTACAGGGCCTGTGGACATGAGACTCAGATCTGAGCCAGAGCAAATTCATGGGAGACACTCTGTGGAAGTGAAGATGACTGAATGTAGCTGATGGGACACCGGGACCAGACAGCCCAGCCTCAGGGACATAAGCTAAATTAAACACATCTGATGCACCGTGACGAAAAATGACCTTTTTGTACCGAGAGCTTGAGAGAGGTCATACAAACAGGTCTGATCCAGAGAGTAGGATGGCTGGGGTTTCATCATGATGTAGAGAAAGGAACATTACCTGAGGCAGGAGATGAGGGCAAAACCTGCTGAAATGCATCTACAATAAAAAAAATTTTTCCTCACAAAACCACCATAAGGTGTTAGGTCTACAGGCATCGGGGAGTACATACTGCATATTAGACCTTGCCATCAAAACCTTAGGGTGGCACGACACGCCAAGTAGGGCATGTTGTTGGATCAGCATCCATTTTGGTACTGGAATAATATTCAACTATAGCATCAGTATACATGACTACAAAATACATGACTAGACAAATTATACAAGCACTGTAAAAGCCACAAACTCAACTGACTGACTTCTCTCCTGTATGATTTCTGTACATGAACTGTGCATGATTTATGAGCTTTTACTCCTTTGACCTCCTAACTAGAACAACTACACAGCCCTGCCTAAGACAGCTTTCATATTGGGAGATATTTGCATGCATCAGGGAGTCGCTTTCAAAATGCAGGGTATTGAAATCGAGTTTGAATGTACGCTCGCATTTTTCGTTCTCTTTCGCAACTGCGCGTACTCTGTGAACAGGGAGCAGCGGTGCTGAGCACATATTCTACAAGATAAAACATTTGACAGAAGTTTAGGCTCGGCTCTGTTGTGCAATGAATCCTCTGCCATGGTCTTGTCAGTCATCTCGTCACTTACTCTCGTCACATGATCAGTGAACTGTGATTCCTGCTGCACTACATATGTCTCTACATGCCTCTCATGTTGGATGATCTGGATGGGATTGAAGCGACCGTTATCCAACTGAATTAAATGTTTCTAATTTATATTAAAGGCAAAATGACAGTGGAGGCGTAGCAGTGGCATATTCTATCCTAATTTTACCCTCACTCTCCGTCATGGCAATATTGCGAGACAGCTTTTCACCTCAATGAGAAATCTCTTAAATGTTTAAACTTGTGAGATCTCAATGTGTGTGTGTGTGTGTGTGTGTGTGTGTGTATATATATATATGAAGAGTTTGGTTCCAAAACGCAATAAATCCATGACACTTTTTTTTCTAAATGCAATTAATCCATCAATATAAAATATATTTTTCAAATGTTTTTCAAAGTTGATTCAAATACATGACAGAGTTTAAACTTTGCCAATATTTATCTTATATACAGGCATTTTACTAAAAATACATTCAGCCGTCACTCCCAAAATGAATCTTGTTAATGTTATAAATTATTTGTCATTACCGATTAAAGAGTATCTGGCGCCACCGCACGGTTAAATAAACACATTTGCTGAGTACATTGGTATTAAAAACGGCTTTTAAAAAAAGCCTTCAGTGTTTACAGTGCATGGAATGGAGCGCTGTGATTGGTTGAGCGGATATATCGCGTTCTGCAGAGAAAGGAGACTGGCGTTTGTCGCGTTTTGGAAAGAAAGGGAGAAAACATGACAGAATAACACGACGGATATCACATTTTGCGTAAAATTAATAAATGACATTTCAATACCGACCAGATACAATACTGATTTTGGCGAAAACTCAATTTTTTGAAAATGGCGTTTATCGCGTTTTGGAACCAAACTCTTCATATATATATATATATATATATATATATATATATATATATATATATATATATATATATATATATATATATATATATATATATATAATGTTCCAACTTTGAGTTTTTATTCTGGGGTTTTTAAATTTAGTAAATTGAGTAAAATAAGGTCAGTGGTAAACATAAGTTGACGATGCTTGGAAGTTTTGCTCTTCAATGTAAATTACACACACGTATACCAAAAACATGAATTTAGAAGCTGTTATGTTTATTTTTGACAGTATATGTTTCTAATAAGTAACTAGATGAGAGTGTTTAGGGTCAGTGTGAGTGTGTGCAGTTCACGTTGTAGAACAAAACTTCAAAGTACCGTCAACTTATGTTTACCACAGACTTTATTATAAAACCCAGAGGGAAATTTCAAGGGAACCACTGGTGAATTAGTCTTCTCCCTGCAGAACTCTGTCGCAGTTACATACAATAATCCGCTACATTTAGTATGCTAATATGTGCTATAGCTAGATTGTAATCAGTAGTTAAAGACATTTATTCATGTTATTTTGGGGCTTTTTTTTTTAAAAAAAATTGGGCTATACTAAATTCAGGTAGGTTTCTACTAATAGAAAAAAAGTATTGAGTTTTCTATTAGTATTAGGTCAAATGCACAAAAGTATATTATTTCCACCACAGAATAAAAATAATTGAAAAGATAATTGCAACTTTTTCATCTCACAACTGCGACAATATTAAACATTTTATCTCACAATTCTGAGATATAAACTCGCAATTCTGACATTTTTCTTGCAATTGCAAGTTTATATCACGCAGTTCTGCTTTTTTCCCCCCTCAATTGCGAGTTATAAAGTCCAATTCTGAGCAGGGGGAAAATAATGTCAGCTCACAATTCTGACATTTTTCTTACAATTGTGAAAAAAAGGTCAGAGTTGTGAGATAAGACACAATTATATTTTTCTTTTTTTATCCTGTGGCAGAAACAAGCTTCCATACAAAAGCCTGCACACAATGTCCTTTGAGAAAAAATAAATAAATCTTCAAACATGATCATTTAGAGGACTTTTTTGAAAATATTTTTGCAGATTTTTTATTTTTTTTTTTTTTCTTGAAGGGCATTGTGTGCAAGTCTTTGTGCTTTTTTAATTTTAATCTCTGAGAAATTTGAGCCAACGCACAAGAGTAATGTGAGAGAGTATCTCTCAATATAAAAATTCAAGAGAAACAAACATTAAGAAAATTTTTGTAAAAAACATCTGTCATTTATTCATCCTGTATTTCATCATGTATTTACAAAACCAAATTACTTTCTTCTTTATAACACAAAAGAAGATATTTTGTAATAAAAAATCTATTTCTCCCCCCTTTTTTTCTTTTCTTTTTATTCCATGGTTCCAAATGTCAATGGGGTTGAAAAAAAAAAATGTTGTTTTTGGTTTGGAATGGCAGAAGGCATTTGGTTCCCAAACTTTTTTAGCGTGGAGTACCCCCTGAAGGGATTACCATCCTTCTGCGTACCCCCTCTCTTCCACTTCGACTGCAGTCACACCTTTACCATTAAGCGACAATATTTGCCCCCTAAATTGATTTTCCAATGCATTTTTTTTACCTTTATGAATAACTTTATAAAATAAATAATGTTTTAAATAAAAATAAAAAAATGTTCAATAGAGAAATATGCAATGATGGTAAAACGAAGTAAAACTTTTAAATATTAAACTAAAACCGCCAGTAGGTGGCAGCAAGTCATTGTTTTTATGAGTGAGTCATCGAGTCATTCATTCAGTAATGAAGCAAGTGGCTGTGAATGAATCATTGACTCTCACGATTCGTTCAAAGCCGCAGAATTGTTTTTGAAACACAGACGTGTGTTGTAGTTCTGCTGTGGTTTTCCTTAGAACTATTATTTCATTGCAAAATAGAGTACATACTTACAGTACTGTGTTTAAAATGTACATTTTATTTTTTGACCTGTTGTATAATAATGTCACGTTTGCAGTCATGTGGATATTTGGGAACAATTGCGTTCTTGCTAGTTATCATCATTAAAGGTCCCGTTTTTCGTGTTTTTTTTTAAGCTTTGATTGTGTTTATAGTGTGCAATATAACATGTGTTCATGTTTCGCGTGTAAAAAAACACAGTATTTTTCACATAATTTACTTATCTGTATACCGCTGTTTCCACTGTCATAAAAACAGGCAGATGACTTCCTTGCTCTATGAAGTCCCTCCTTCAGAAATACGTAACGAGAATGCCAGCGGTTCCTGTGTTGTGATTCGACAGCTCTGAGCGCACTGTGCCCGGAAAGGTCACGCCTCTTACCATAACGTGGAGATGCACACGCTCAGTGTTATTGTAAACATGTCTTTAATTTTACCCTATCAATTTGAGCCGGAATCAGACCCGGTGATTGGACTGCGGGATGAAAATAACAGCGTTTCGACGACATGGCGACAAACACACTCTACAAACGCAACTCTTGTGTATTCCTGTGGGCGGAGGTTAGTCAAAAAACTGTTTTAGTGACGTCATTAAAGACGGAAGTAGAGGGATGTAGTCCAAACTAGCTTTAACATTTTACAGATTTTATTTATACTCTAACAACAACATAACACACTAACTAAAGTTTGAAACATGGGATCACGAAGAACGGGACCTTTAAATACAAGAACTCACGCAAGGTATGTTTGTGTATCGGAGGACGTTTGAGTCATAAATCGAAATTAATCCATTATCTGTGTCTATATTTGTTCTTCGTGTGAGTAAGTGCTGAATCCCCACTTTTAAAAAGGTGCATTGTTGAGAACGACAGTAATTGAGTGCGATTTAAGGCAGCAGATTCTGCACACAAACTACCATATGCATGCTGCTTGTGTGGATACAGTCATTTTTGACTGCAAATGATGAGGTAATTTTATAATAGTTTAATATTATTTTAAGGTAGAATTAAATGAACTACTCAGCAGGGGTACGTGTACCCCAGTTTGGGAACCACTGGCATAAGGGTAAGTAAATGACAAGAGAATTTATTTGGTCATTTTTGGTGAACTATCCCTTTAAATTCCTAATCCTTACCAATTCCTCTAACCTTAAACCACTAGTTCCAAAATCAATTGATGCATCCACACAGATTACAAACATGGCTCTAACCCTAAACTAAGCCCTAAAGCTAAGCAGACTGAAATGATAGGTTGATAAGAGTGTTGTTAAAGCCCCCCAACAATAAAATCTGATTAGCTGATAAGAATGTTGATCAAGGACCAATAAGGATGTTGATCAAGCAACATGTCTTACTTAGCTAAATCACATTAAACTGTTGGCATAATGGCGGTCACTGCCATGACAACCATACTGAAAGCAAACAGGCGGTTATCAACAGGCCTTTGTGACACAAAAGCACATTATAATGTCTCCAGTCTACCCTCTCACTACCTTTTTACATTTCCTTGTCATCTCTGACTATCTGCCACTCCTTTCTTGCTACAGAAGAAGCATTTCTGAGAGGGATGGAAAAGGAGACAGTGTTGCAATAGTTGGTTTCTGAAGTAGCACAAACTCTCAGAAGAGAAGAACCGGTGAAAATAAAAGAGAGAGATGTATGAATGTCTACTCTCAGTTCACATCTGCATCTCATATTTTCACACCTTCTCTAAACTGTACTTTGAAAAAAGAAGGCTTTTCACACTCTATTGACAAAGCTGACTACCATACACACACATACTGATAAGAACTCTTCAAGATTGATTAATTTGCTCCAAAATGTAGCAAATAAATAAATAAATAAATAAAATAAATCAACTTATACATAAAATCACTTCAATACATCTACTCTTTTAAGAACATGTTTTTTTTTTGTTTTTTTGTTTTAAAAAGGGGACCTATTATGCAAAATTCATGGCAGTGTGTATACACAACCACCCTATTATGGTAAAAATCCACCCAGTCCTCTTTTTTTAATCCCAATAAATCATAAGCAGTGTCTCAAAACAAGTCATTTGCATGTTATAGCTTTTGTGACATCACAAATTATTAGGCCCCGCCCATGACTGTGTCATGCTAGTTGTGTATAAATACGAGAACATGACAAAGAAGAAGATCAGATAACAGGTTAGTTTAATCCACAAAATAATATCCAATGCCAAATGGCAAAGTACACAACTTAACATAAAAGACGAGATCCGACAAACACAGAACAGGTAGATTTTATTAGGGAGCTAATGAGGGAGAACGTAATCAGGGAGAACAGGCACAGATGTGGATGGTTAACTAATCAGGATACACAATAAGGGCAAAAGAACAGAACAAGACATGACAGAACTAAATGCAAACATAACAAAAGTCCATGAGTGTGACAGACTGCTGACTGACTCTGCTGTATTAGCATAGACCCCACCCTGACTGAGCTGTACACAATACGCCATGTTTATCTCCTCGTCAGAACCGGGTGTGTCTCATACGTCCTGAAAAGTGAAGCTGTGGGCTCTTTGATCGCCCCTGGTGGCTGGATGCAGTACAGGTCATAAACCCCGCCCTCTCAATGCAGTCAAATGAGACTTAAGTGAAAACTTAAAAATAAATTCTGCTTCAAATAAAACTTTCTGAAAGATGGTTTTGGTCATTTAAGGGAGTTGTTATGACGCTGATATATATTCAATTGTTCGTTTTTGTGATAATTTGGATTTTAGATAGCAATTTGGTGCTACAAAAACGGGGCGTGTCGTCATGATTCACAGTTGATTGACAGCTTGTCTGAGGACTGTCGTAGCTTCGAGGGGAGATTGAAGATGTATAACTAAATATTAATTTTCAATTTCTTTGTTATTTAACACCAACAAAATGAGTTGTTCAGCAGTAAACTGTATTAATCGACCTACAGGATCTGACGGATCACTGAACTATTTTTCTGTAACATCAAATGTGGGCGTTATAAGCTAATTAATAAATGTTATTAGTTAAGATAACACACCTAATGTTAACCATGCCGGGAAAAAGCAGGTGATCATTATCTGGCAGTTACTTATTATTTTTATAATTAGCAGGACAAAACTAATGATAGCCTACTCTAATTACAGCAATCGATCTCCTGTAACGTTAGTTGAACTTGATTTAAAATGGCAGGACCGTTTCTGACGATTTAGAGTTGTTCCTAGTGGCATATTATATTGAGTTTATCTACTGAATTTGCTGTTTCAAAAATATTATTGCTCTAGAAACAGAATAGCCTATTATTTTATAGGTAGAATTTTAAATTGTGCATAATTTTAATAGTCTATTAAAAATACATCAATGTTGACGCAGTAGTCTGGGCGGAAGTTTGATACCGCAACTCCGCCTCCGGCTCCACTGACGATTCCTTCTGCGCATACTCAGGCTCCAAACTTTTTTTTTTTTTTTAGACGTATTGCGTAACGTGTCAGCGCCCATTCGTTGGCCCATTTTGGCTTCAGTTCATTACAATGGAAGGAAGCGGCGTCACGGCGTCCATCTTTTTTTACAGTCTATGGTAAGAACATTTAACAGCAGCATTCAAAGAACTGTATTCTTATTTAAGCTACTAAAGTTATTCAGACAAGTGCAGTGAGTGATTTTCTGTTTTTCTTTTGTTGTCTGGTTAACAGCATACAGCAGTAGGTAGCAACAGCAATAGAGATGACAATCAAAACCAAACAGATGTTTTGTTAGTTTTTGGCAGAGTATTCGAGGCACGAGTTGTACAGGCTCCACCTTCTTCTGGAAAGCGGGGGTGGGGGGTGGCATTTCATTTGCATTTGAAGATACATGCATGAAAACAGCATGTTTTTCCTTCCACTCAAAAATGGGCATTTACAACATGCTATAATAAATGATCTGTGGGGTATTTTGAGCTGAAACTTCAAAGACACATTCTGGGGACACAAGACTTATATTATATCTTGTAAAAAGGGGCATAATAGGTCCCTTTTAATATTTTGGGGGGCATAAAGCCAAAATTAACTCTCCTGCTATACCATAATGAGGGGTACACCAAGCTAACTCTTGGAAAAGTACTACACCACTTGCATGTTTTATGAAGTCTGGAACAGAAGCGGTTGGGGAGAAAGTCTGGGCCTTTCTATTATTGTCCTGCTACCCAGGGAGTGTACAGACCATGTCGCCATGGGAGGAAAACCTGTCAGTCAGAGCAGGTACTGGTTGAAAGTGTCATTTAGCAGCTTGTCACTGACTATGAAATGTGGATGAGTAGGTGTGCTTGTGTGTTTTGATGAATAGCTCAACAGAGTTTGGGTGGATGACACATACTGCCAAAAAGTTGAAAGAAGGTACAGAGACACAGAAATGAGGGATTAGACTAAGGGCGTGATGGAAGAGAGGGAGGGAGGGATGGAGAGAGAACGAGAAAAATGTCTTTGAGACAAGTCTCTCGTCATTATTTATTTTATCTTGCCGTTTTATTAAAATTACGTATTTCAAAATTTGGCAATGGATGGATGGAGGGATGGATGGATGGATGGATGGATGGATGGATGGATGGATGGATGGATGGATGGATGGATGGACTAGTATAAAAGTTAATTCATGATATCTACAATGACATCAGCACTCAGAGAAATACCAATTCTTGATATCCATAATTACATTTCAACTAGTAAAAACTAATTCTTGATATCTGTAATTGTATTTTCACTAGTTAAATGTCACCATAGGCTACATTTAAAGTCAATTGTTGATATCAAGAATTTATTTCTTACCAGTTGAAATTCCAAATTTACATATCAGAAATACAATTCTTACTAGTAAAAATCATAATTTTTGATATCAATAATAACGTGGTTACTAGTGCAAATGTTTGTTCTTGATATCAACAACTGAATTGCAGCTAGTAAAAATGTTAATTTTTGCTATCAGCAATTCAATTGTCACTTGTGACAATGTTAATATCTGAAATCACGAATGTGATTGTTAATTACGTTAACATTTTATTTCAACATGTTCTCCAACCAATACCCTATATAGGTCGTTTGTCACTTCCCTGAAATACGATCCACAGGAGCGTTTGCTAAAGTTGGGCTCCTATCGACAACAGGACACTTTCATTTTAATGTATTGTTCCCTTTTATCTGCGTCATATTTCGGGTATCGTGTAGCTCAATTGGCAGAGCATTGCAATATACAACAATATGCAATCATGTGATTGTGGGTTCGATCCCAGGGAATGCATGTGCTCATAAAGTGTATATGCACTATAAATCACTAAGGGTAGGTTTATGGGTGGGGTGGGTGTAGTCGTTAATAAAAAAAAAGAGTTTTGCTAAATGGAAATAGGACAAATTATGTAAAAAGTCCACACATTGCATTTAAATGAACACGCATTTTGATTGGTAACGACAGTCATACGTCATTTCACGATGACAGACGTAACACGACGCTGTCATTATTTTTACGCCAGCTAGAGGGCACATGACTTTAAAACGCAAATATAATTTGCTGAAATGGTGGCTAACAAAGAAATCTCTAGCGTTAATTTTGATCACGGCTTATCTTGAAAATCGAAGACAATTTGACGTTTGTCATAGGAGAAGTCACACTGCAGGACTGTGCCAAATCTTCTGACACTGCCAGAATTTCGTCTGAGGTAAAATTTGATTGCAATGGTCATTAATCGGCTGTCGGTGAACATGTCAAACTAGCGATCAAAGACTACAGATTTTAGGATTCTCAAAATTTGTCTCAGACGACCAAATCATGGCCAAAATCACATAGTGTGCACCCACCTTTATTCTGCATGACCTTATTCTACATTCATAATCCTACCCAATACCTAATAACTACCTTACTATTAATAAGCAGTAAATTTGGAGTTTATTGGGGGAAAAGTCGTAGTTAAGACTGTTTTGTGTTCCCTATACTAAAGTGTTACCTTAAAGGTGCCGTAGAATGCGTTTTCAAAAGATGTAATATAAGTCTAAGGTGTCCCCTGAATGTGTCTGTGAAGTTTCAGCTTAAAATACCCCATAGATTTTTTATTTTTTTTTTCATTTTTTAACTGCCTATTTTGAGGCATCATTAAATATGAGCCAATTCAGTGTGCGTCCCCTTTAAATTCTCATGCTCTCCACCCCCGAGCTCGCGACTGCCTTAAACAGCATAAAAAAAGTTCACACAGCTAATATAACCCTCAAAATGGATCTTTACAAAGTGTTCGTCATCCAGCATATCTAATTGCATAAGTATAGTATTTATTTGGATGTTTACATTTGATTCTGAAGGAGTTTGATGGTGCACCATGGCTAAAGCTAACATTACACACTGTTGGAGAGATTTATAAAGAATGAAGTTGTGTTTATGAATTACAGAGACTGCAAGTGTTTAAAAAATGAAAATAACGACAGTCTTGTCTCCGTGAATACAGTAAGAAATTATGGTAACTTTAACCACATTTAACAGCAACATGCTAACGAAACATTTAGACAGACAATTTACAAATATCACTAAAAATATTATGATATCATGGATCATGTCAGTTATTATTGCTCCATCTGTCATTTTTCACTCTTGCCCTTGCTTGCTTACCTATTCTGATGATTCAGCTGTGCACAGATACAGATGTTAATACTGGCTGCCCTTGTTTAATGCCTTGAACATGAGCTGGCATATGCAAATTTTGGGGGCGTACATATTAATGATCCCAACTGTTACGTAACAGTCAGTGTTATGTCGAGATTCGCTTCGGAGGTCTTTTAAAAAAATGACATTTATATAAGAAGGAGGAAACAATGGAGTTTGAGACTCAATGTATGTCATTTCCATGTACTGAACTCTTGTTATTCATCTATGTCATGGTAAATTCAATTTTCAATTCTACGGCACCTTTAATTACATTATAGTTTTCGTTGTTGTTGTTTTAAATTATACAGTTTTACTAGTTTTAATTCTTGAAATTTAATTCTTGATATCAATAAGTGGTATTTCTGCGAGTAATGACATCATTGTTGATGTTGAGAATTAACATAGAGCTATTTGGAGTGTGAAATAACACTCCAGAAAAATATTGCTACTCACATGCATAGCTCTAACAACATATCAAGCATAAATGACATGAAAAAATTGTGAATGCCCATTCTGCATAAATCCTGCTTGGGAATAAACAGGGTGACATGACCCAGTGCACTTACACGGGTGACAAAAAGGAAGTCAATGTGGTGCCATTGCCAATCACAAAACCACAGCTGATCTGAATTTACATTCCAAAGACCCTCGATTAATCACACGCAGGCACCCATATTCTCTGGTGAGAGATAATCAAATGCTAACTATTCATTCTTCACTCTTTGCTGTACAGATCAGAGCAAATCAGAGCAAATCTCATTGCTGAACAACAGAGAGACGGAGTGCACAGAAAAATGTGGAAACCGAGAGAGTCTGTTGCGAAGTGGCAGTGAGGTGAATTCAGAGGAGTATACACAGGTTATGTTTGAGACTGTCATTAGCGCTCCTATGAGATACAGCCAGACGCCCATGAAAGTAAAGTGCTATATGGTGGTCGGCACAGGGTCAGCCTTTCACACTGCCGCTTGGGAGAAAGACAGAGCGAGAAAGCCATGCAGAAAGAAAGAGCTTTGCCTTCCGTCTTGCTAATTCATTTCACCCTTTTATCTATTACACAAATAACCTTTTTACGGTGTGCTAAGCGTTGAAGTCCTGATTAATGGTTTGAAGTCGGGCCCATGTTAGTGAATTTGCCACAGCCAAGTGCCAATAATGGACTTATCAAGGGAGGAGGGGCAGAGGAACGAGAGTTTCTTTCATAATTCATCTGTGCATGGTAAAAGTGTACATACATTCATATCTGCACAGACGTTTTTATACATGCAGAGTATTCGTGCAGCTTCCCTACATTAAAAAAAAAAAATATTAATAATCAGCTGGATACTGTATAGACAGAAAATCCATCACCATCTAATTGTGTGCTTCCATGCCAATGTCCAATTTGGAACATAAAAATCTATATTTTTATTTCTATGTAAGCATATTAAGTGCCCGTGGTGAGCCTGGCACTTTCTGGACAGAGACAAATGGAGACGCTTTGACTGTCACATGTCCTGGTAAATGCAGAGACGTGTTCGAGTCAGTCAGTTTTGATGTGTAAAATTATGTATACTGCATGAAAACACTGTCCTGATTTGGGGAGGGAACATAACATACTTTTCAACTTCACAAAATGAAATATGAAGCTTATAGTGCTGCTTACAGCAGTAATTGCCCAAGAGAACATCAGAGAATAAAACTTTCATGAGAGTCATCTTATATAAGTGAAATTCATTAGAGTAGTTCAGTATGAAGAAGTGAGCTGGCAGCTTTGGGGAGATGCACTCACCTAGATTCTGTAATCCTGGAAGTAATCCAAAGTCAGCGTTTGAGGAAATGTTAACAAAATATTTATGTTCTCAATTTTGTATACTGGATTTTGAGGTGGTCCCTCATCTAATTGAAGACAGAAATAAAAATGGCTCCCATTTAATACATGTTCCCTTGTCATACACTGTGTTCCAAGTTATTATGCAAATTACATATCAGTAGGATTTCAGTAAAATAAACATTCAGATTTTAGTTTTCAAAGAAAGTCTTTGTTTTATTTATCACATCTTTTTTAGATAATCTCAGGCACATTTGTTGAATGGTTTGCCAGAAAAATCCACTTAAACACTGTGTCTACACCAGACACGACAAAAGCAAACAGATCCCATTATAATCAGTGATGCTGTCTACACTGGATGCAGCATTACACAACAAATTCCTGACAGTAAACTGATGCCCTGTTATATAAGTGCTTGTGCTACTTCTGACATGAAAAGAAAATGGATTTGCAACATTTCATATCAAGTGTAGACTGTCTCGAGCTGTTGCAGCCCGACGCGACATGACAACTGTCACATCTAGTGTAGACATGGTGAAAGACTGTTGTTCCACATTATTAAGCAAGTCACAGTTCTCATGTAATATGATGATAAAGGTCGATCTTTCTGAAGATTTAAAGCATTAAATAGTATAATCGTAAAACTAATTCAAATGAATTGAGATGTTTAGACCAAATTTTCTGAAGAGACTCAATCGCTTAATATGATTAACAGATTGAATTTAGGCTTTTATTAACATATACCTTCATCACCTCACACTTCAGTTGTGGTAAACATAAGCTTAAACATGTTTGCTTGACATAAGAGAACAAATGAGGTTAATTATTGTCTTATGCAGCACGTTTTGAGCTTCCTCAAGAACCAATTAGGTTCATTCTCATGTTACGCAGCACGTTTGAGCTTCCGCAAAAACCAATGAGGTTCATTCTCGTGTTATGCAGCGCATTTGAGCTTCCTCAAGAACCAATGAGGTTCATTCACACATTACGCAGCACGTTTTGAGCTTCTGCAAGAACCAATGAGGTTCATTCTCGTGTTACGCAGCACATTTTGAGCTTCCGCAAGAACCAATGAGGTTCATTCACACATTACGCAGCACGTTTTGAGCTTCTGCAAGAACCAATGAGGTTCATTCTCGTGTTACGCAGCACATTTTGAGCTTCCGCAAGAACCAATGAGGTTCATTCACACATTACGCAGCACGGCTGCGTTCAGCCCCGACAAAACGTTGCAAAACGTTTTTTAAATGGAAACGGTGGCGCGTTGAACACCCTGTTGTGATGACGCAAGCGTTGCAACTATGGCAACTGAGAAGGACATTCTTTGTGTTCTTTTTGAAGAATTTTCGGAGCCTGATGAAGTTGGTATAAATAGGTGTTTAATACTGCAACATACGCTCGATGTTACAGTCACTGCCCTTGCCGTTCAGAATAAAAGAGAACATCCCAATCCAGTGAAAGGATTTGTGGAAGCTTCTGTAAGAACCAATGAGGTTCATTCTCGTGTTACGCAGCGCATTTGAGCTTCCTCAAGAACCAATGAGGTTCATTCACACATTACGCAGCACGTTTTGAGCTTCTGTAAGAACCAATTATGTTCATTCTTGTATTATGCAGCGCATTTGAGCTTCCTCAAGAACCAATGAGGTTCATTCTTGTGTTACGCAGCACGTTTTGAGCTTCCGCAAGAACCAATGAGGTTCATTCACACATTACGCAGCACGTTTTGAGCTTCTGCAAGAACCAATGAGGTTCATTCTCATGTTACGCAGTGCATTTGAGCTTCTGCAAGAACCAATGAGGTTCATTCTCGTGTTACGCGGCACGTTTGAGCTTCCTCAAGAACCAATGATGTTCATTCTCGTGTTATGCAGCGCATTTGAGCTTCCTCAAGAACCAATGAGGTTCATTCACACATTACGCAGCACGTTTTGAGCTTCCGCAAGAACCAATGAGGTTCATTCACACATTACGCAGCACGTTTTGAGCTTCTGCAAGAACCAATGAGGTTCATTCACACATTACGCAGCACGTTTGATCTTCCTCAAGAACCAATGAGGTTCATTCACACATTACGCAGCACGTTTGATCTTCCTCAAGAACCAATGAGGTTCATTCTCGTGTTATGCAGCGCATTTGAGCTTCCTCAAGAACCAATGAGGTTCATTCACACATTACGCAGCACGTTTTGAGCTTCTGCAAGAACCAATGAGGTTCATTCTCGTGTTACGCAGCACATTTTGAGCTTCCGCAAGAACCAATGAGGTTCATTCACACATTACGCAGCACGGCTGCGTTCAGCCCCGACAAAACGTTGCAAAACGTTTTTTAAATGGAAACGGTGGTGCGTTGAACACCCTGTTGTGATGACGCAAGCGTTGCAACTATGGCAACTGAGAAGGACATTCTTTGTGTTCTTTTTGAAGAATTTTCGGAGCCTGATGAAGTTGGTATAAATAGGTGTTTAATACTGCAACATACGCTCGATGTTACAGTCACTGCCCTTGCCGTTCAGAATAAAAGAGAACATCCCAATCCAGTGAAAGGATTTGTGGAAGCTTCTGTAAGAACCAATGAGGTTCATTCTCGTGTTACGCAGCGCATTTGAGCTTCCTCAAGAACCAATGAGGTTCATTCACACATTACGCAGCACGTTTTGAGCTTCTGCAAGAACCAATGAGGTTCATTCTCATGTTACGCAGTGCATTTGAGCTTCTGCAAGAACCAATGAGGTTCATTCTCGTGTTACGCGGCACGTTTGAGCTTCCTCAAGAACCAATGATGTTCATTCTCGTGTTATGCAGCGCATTTGAGCTTCCTCAAGAACCAATGAGGTTCATTCACACATTACGCAGCACGTTTTGAGCTTCCGCAAGAACCAATGAGGTTCATTCACACATTACGCAGCACGTTTTGAGCTTCTGCAAGAACCAATGAGGTTCATTCACACATTACGCAGCACGTTTGATCTTCCTCAAGAACCAATGAGGTTCATTCACACATTACGCAGCACGTTTGATCTTCCTCAAGAACCAATGAGGTTCATTCACACATTACGCAGCACGTTTGATCTTCCTCAAGAACCAATGAGGTTCATTCTCGTGTTATGCAGCGCATTTGAGCTTCCTCAAGAACCAATGAGGTTCATTCACACATTACGCAGCACGTTTTGAGCTTCCGCAAGAACCAATGAGGTTCATTCACACATTACGCAGCACGGCTGCGTTCAGCCCCGACAAAACGTTGCAAAACGTTTTTTAAATGGAAACGGTGGCGCGTTGAACACCCTGTTGTGATGACGCAAGCGTTGCAACTATGGCAACTGAGAAGGACATTCTTTGTGTTCTTTTTGAAGAATTTTCGGAGCCTGATGAAGTTGGTATAAATAGGTGTTTAATACTGCAACATACGCTCGATGTTACAGTCACTGCCCTTGCCGTTCAGAATAAAAGAGAACATCCCAATCCAGTGAAAGGATTTGTGGAAGCTTCTGTAAGAACCAATGAGGTTCATTCTCGTGTTACGCAGCGCATTTGAGCTTCCTCAAGAACCAATGAGGTTCATTCACACATTACGCAGCACGTTTTGAGCTTCTGCAAGAACCAATGAGGTTCATTCTCGTGTTACGCAGCGCATTTGAGCTTCCTCAAGAACCAATGAGGTTCATTCACACATTACGCAGCACGTTTTGAGCTTCTGCAAGAACCAATGAGGTTCATTCTCATGTTACGCAGTGCATTTGAGCTTCTGCAAGAACCAATGATGTTCATTCTCGTGTTATGCAGCGCATTTGAGCTTCCTCAAGAACCAATGAGGTTCATTCTTGTGTTACGCAGCACGTTTTGAGCTTCTGCAAGAACCAATGAGGTTCATTCACACATTACGCAGCACGTTTGATCTTCCTCAAGAACCAATGAGGTTCATTCACACATTACGCAGCACGTTTGATCTTCCTCAAGAACCAATGAGGTTCATTCACACATTACGCAGCACGTTTGATCTTCCTCAAGAACCAATGAGGTTCATTCACACATTACGCAGCACGTTTGATCTTCCTCAAGAACCAATGAGGTTCATTCACACATTACGCAGCACGTTTTGAGCTTCTGTAAGAACCAATGAGGTTCATTCTCGTGTTACGCAGCACATTTTGAGCTTCCGCAAGAACCAATGAGGTTCATTCACACATTACGCAGCACGGCTGCGTTCAGCCCCGACAAAACGTTGCAAAACGTTTTTTAAACGGAAACGGTGGCGCGTTGAACACCCTGTTGTGATGATGCAAGCGTTGCAACTATGGCAACTGAGAAGGACATTCTTTGTGTTCTTTTTGAAGAATTTTCGGAGCCTGATGAAGATGGTATAAATAGGTGTTTAATACTGCAACATACGCTCGATGTTACAGTCACTGCCCTTGCCGTTCAGAATAAAAGAGAACATCCCAATCCAGTGAAAGGATTTGTGGAAGCTTCTGTAAGAACCAATGAGGTTCATTCTCGTGTTACGCAGCGCATTTGAGCTTCCTCAAGAACCAATGAGGTTCATTCACACATTACGCAGCACGTTTTGAGCTTCTGCAAGAACCAATGAGGTTCATTCTCATGTTACGCAGTGCATTTGAGCTTCTGCAAGAACCAATGAGGTTCATTCTCGTGTTACGCGGCACGTTTGAGCTTCCTCAAGAACCAATGATGTTCATTCTCGTGTTATGCAGCGCATTTGAGCTTCCTCAAGAACCGATGAGGTTCATTCACACATTACGCAGCACGTTTTGAGCTTCCGCAAGAACCAATGAGGTTCATTCACACATTACGCAGCACGTTTTGAGCTTCTGCAAGAACCAATGAGGTTCATTACACATTACGCAGCACGTTTGATCTTCCTCAAGAACCAATGAGGTTCATTCACACATTACGCAGCACGTTTGATCTTCCTCAAGAACCAATGAGGTTCATTCACACATTACGCAGCACGTTTGATCTTCCTCAAGAACCAATGAGGTTCATTCTCGTGTTACGCAACACGTTTGAGCTTCTGCAAGAACCAATGAGTTTCATTCTTGTGTTACGCAGCACGTTTGAGCTTCAGCAAGAACCAATGAGGTTCATTCTCGTGTTACGCAGCACATTTTGAGCTTCCGCAAGAACCAATGAGGTTCATTCACACATTACACAGCACGGCTGCGTTCAGCCCCGACAAAACGTTGCAAAACGTTTTTTAAATGGAAACGGTGGCGCGTTGAACACCCTGTTGTGATGACGCAAGCGTTGCAACTATGGCAACCGAGAAGGACATTCTTTGTGTTCTTTTTGAAGAATTTTCGGAGCCTGATGAAGATGGTATAAATAGGTGTTTAATACTGCAACATACGCTCGATGTTACAGTCACTGCCCTTGCCGTTCAGAATAAAAGAGAACATCCCAATCCAGTGAAAGGATTTGTGGAAGCTTCTGCAAGAACCAATGAGGTTCATTCTCGTGTTACGCAGCGCATTTGAGCTTCCTCAAGAACCAATGAGGTTCATTCACACATTACGCAGCACGTTTTGAGCTTCTGCAAGAACCAATGAGGTTCATTCTCATGTTACGCAGTGCATTTGAGCTTCTGCAAGAACCAATGAGGTTCATTCTCGTGTTACGCGGCACGTTTGAGCTTCCTCAAGAACCAATGATGTTCATTCTCGTGTTATGCAGCGCATTTGAGCTTCCTCAAGAACCGATGAGGTTCATTCACACATTACGCAGCACGTTTTGAGCTTCCGCAAGAACCAATGAGGTTCATTCACACATTACGCAGCACGTTTTGAGCTTCCGCAAGAACCAATGAGGTTCATTCACACATTACGCAGCACGTTTTGAGCTTCTGCAAGAACCAATGAGGTTCATTACACATTACGCAGCACGTTTGATCTTCCTCAAGAACCAATGAGGTTCATTCACACATTACGCAGCACGTTTGATCTTCCTCAAGAACCAATGAGGTTCATTCACACATTACGCAGCACGTTTGATCTTCCTCAAGAACCAATGAGGTTCATTCTCGTGTTACGCAGCACGTTTGAGCTTCTGCAAGAACCAATGAGTTTCATTCTTGTGTTACGCAGCACGTTTGAGCTTCAGCAAGAACCAATGAGGTTCATTCTCGTGTTACGCAGCACGTTTGAGCTTCCTCAAGAACCAATGAGGTTCATTCTCGTGTTACGCAGCACGTTTGAGCTTCCTCTTTTTGAGCTTCCTATTTTATAGCTGCTCTTTTACTAGAAGTTTTTTTTTTTTTTTTTTTTTTTTCTCGACAGAAACTTTCCTTAATAAGCCTTTATCTGAGTTCTTCTGTACTCTAAATTCACTCACAAAACTTTTAAGAGTTTGATAATCTCTGTTCGGTTTTAGCAAAATATTAGCTGTTTTCTCATCTTTTGCAAGACATTGCACTACTTCTTCATCTTCAGAAAGATCAATATGTCTACACATTGCATGAGAACTGTGACTTGCTTATTAATGTAGAATGATTTCTTCAAGTAGATTTTCAATTTACCTAAGAAGACCTGGCAAACTATTTAACAAACTTGTTTCAGACTGATAGATATACTTTGTTTGGAAAACTAAAAATCAAAATATTTTACAGATATGTCAGTAATCCTACTGATTTGTCACTTGCATAATAATTTGGGACACAGTCTATAATCAAAGGCTTCTGAAGCCACATGGCAGCTTTGTGTGAGGAACAGACCTAAAGACATTATTCATTAATAATCTTCCCCTCCAGTGAGCTGTTAACTCCAGACTGAATCATTGAGTCAGCAAAAATAACAGCATCCAGGTTTAGAATAATATGAGGGAGAGTAAAATAACAGAATTTTATTTTACTTAATTTATTTAGAAATTAATACTTTTAAGGATGCATAAAAAGTGACAGTAAAGACAATAACAATGCTATAAAAATATATATTTCAGATATGTGAGGATATTTGAACTTTCCATTCAGCAAAGAATTCTGAAAAAAAAAAAAAAATGCTAAACGCTTCACAAAAATATTAAGCAGCACAATCGTTTTCAACATTTATTCAACAATATCCTACTTCTCACTTTTGAAGTCGAAATCACGGGCTCGTCACATTCAAGTGCTTTGTTCTCGGAATCAACAGGAATCATGGAGGACACCAGGGTTATCCTTGCCTATTTATTGGGAAAATCGTATTAAAGCCAAAATAGTTGTAAAATAAAAAATCAAGTTCTGAAATGCTGTTAGACTTTTTACTTGTAATTGTTAT
Organism: Chanodichthys erythropterus; assembly: GCF_024489055.1. Taxonomy (NCBI): domain Eukaryota; kingdom Metazoa; phylum Chordata; class Actinopteri; order Cypriniformes; family Xenocyprididae; genus Chanodichthys; species Chanodichthys erythropterus. The sequence continues at coordinate 34,357,432 of NC_090224.1, read as the reverse complement.
TTTATTGAGTTTGGATGACACACAAATTGTGCGTATTGATTCGATATACTATCATGACTTGTCATAGTTTAACATTTTCAATTAATCAAAAATGTATTTAATTTTAAGTTCTATTAATGTAAAATACAATCTGATGACGTGTAAATGTGTTTCATTGTTTTGAGTTGTATGAACACTTCTTTTAATTTAGACGAACTTAAGTGAAACTGGGCTGGGATTTATATTTCCCATCATTCTTGGCCCATGCCATGGGAGAGTAAATGCTAAAATTAAGTGTTATATAACGTTTTTTGCACAAGATTAATGGTAAGGGAGATTTATCAGTAATTACTGTTTTGTTATGCTAATTTAGAAGAGTTTCTATTAATGTGGGTTTTTGGAGATTTACCATCATGGTGACAAGCGGTGCTTGGTAAGTTCATGTTACAAATGTGTTTTATTGTGTCCAAAAAGCATCTTCACCTTACTTAAAACATTATGTTGGATCAACTTAAATTGTTGCATTCATGTTGACAATTATTAAGTTCATGCTACTTAGAAATGTGTTTTTTTATTGTGGCAAAAAAAAAAAACATCTTCAACTTACTTAAAACATTATGTTGGATCAACTCAAAATATTGCTTTGAATTAATGTAATTCTCCCAATTTGGCTTAAGTTAAAAATTCAAGTGGAAAACGTTAACATTTTTTTGTTGTTGTTGTTGAACCAATGTTTTATTTTTTAGAGTGTACATTAAACTGACTTAAAATGAGTTAAATCTTATAAAACTTGAAAATTGCATAACTTATTTGGATGAGTTAAAGCAATGTAAAAACACACGTTGTCATACCTTATTGATCGTATAATTTTTTACAGTGTAATAAAAAAATACCAGTCACATCAGCAATCATTCTCCCCTCTGCCATGTTTAAAGATTATGGCCCACCCAACTCAAGAACTTGGGTATCAAAATTATCCTTGAGAGGGTGTTCAAGTCCAAATTTTTAACTAGGAAACTCGTATTACGATAAATCCTGATAACTCGTGAAGGCAGCATAATGTTTACTTACAACCACCCCGAATACCCGAGAAACCGCATAGCAACACCCTAGCAACAACCCTGAGTACCTTAGCAACCATATAGCAACACCTAAGCAACCACCCTGAATATCCTAGCCACCGCATAGCAACACCCTAGCAACCATCTATCTATCTGTCTATCTAGCTAGCTAGCTTTTAAACTACTGAACTAAAACTTAAACTATTTGAAACTGAAAAGCTTCAAGCTTTTAAAACTACTCCAAACTTTCTGACTAGGCTTTTTCAAGCCAACTTAAAGTTTGTCTACAAACTTTGCTCATCTAGTTGATCATATTTTTTTTCAGGGTAATAAAAAATACCAGTCACATCAGCAATTGTTCTCCCCTCCACCATGTTTAAAGTTTATGGCCCAACCAGAACTCGAGAACTTGGGTATCAAAATTTTCCCCAAAACTTCTCAGTGGTAAATATGACGTGAGAGGGCACTCATGTCCAATTTTTAACTAGGAAACTGGTATTACCATAATTCCGATAACTCGTGAAGGCAGCATAATGTTTACTTGGCACCAAATCAGCATCATGAGACACTGAAGAGTGGAGTAATGACTGCTGAATTCAGCTTTGCCATCACATGCTTGAATATATTAATTTATTACAATATTAAAATACAAAACAGTTATTTTAAATGAACAAATCCACACATGCTTGCTGAATAAAAGAAACTTCTTCCAAAAACATTTAAAAAAGACCCCAAACTTTTGAACGGGAGTGCATACTGTATATCTTTTTGTAACATTTTGGAAGTTTGAGGCTTATCTGGCTGATCCTCAGACAGCTGAGACAGGACACTGACACACTGACAGAGATACGTTCACAGAGCACACGCTGCCACTACAGAGACTCTCGGAGATGTCGAAACTACCAAAAACAGCATCAGTTTCGTTTACAAGACAGAAAGAGAGAGAAAAACAGCCAGAATCTGTAAAAACAGGGTCTCTTATCCATTCCTCCCGTTGACAACTTCAGAAACATCTTTTCCTCACAGTCACTCATCTCTGTTATGACTCTTTGTAATGCTCTGGTTTAGTGCCACTTTGGCTGTGGAGGCTGTTTCTTTATGTCAATTTCTCTCTTTCCTCTTCTCAGTCTTTTTTTCATTTGCTCTCTCCTCTTTTCCTAGCTGGTGACAAGCCGTGAAGAGGTTACAGAAGACTCGAGGGAAAAGTGCGCACGGAATAACACGCCAAAAGCAATCCGCCGGCTGGACTCTCCCATTCTCGGATACAGTCTGTCTCTCTTATCATCTTCGTGATCTGGCCCGGAGACAGACATATGCTTCAGAACTGCTCAGAACTATTTGAGCTAGTACTTTTTGTCAGGGTATGTGTGTTGGATTTTGGAGACGCTTAACTTCTGTCACTTGCTATTATGTCCTGCTGTTCGTTTGGGGAGAGAGACACGGAGAGGGCTGAGTGATTCGCTCTCCCTGCATCGATTTCCTTTTCCTGTCTGAGAGCTGTGAAGCAGCTAAGTGGTGTGGGTTTGTGAATGTGTGTATGAGTTTCACCGTATTTTAAAAATACAATTTTGCATGGTGAGTTAGAACAATCGATTATTATATGAGAAATATGAATCTATTTCTTTGGAACCATAACACTGAAAACTTTAAAGTTAACTAAAAGATGAAGTGTGTAATTTTTCACTCTTTCTCTTATCCCAGTTTAATGTGCAGACGGTGAATAAGCTTAAATTTTTCAGTTGACATACACCGTGTGGCATTATTAAGCATTATACTTTACAGTGCAAGTCGTCCTGCACTATGTGTGCTATGGACATGATTGATACCTCGAATCATGCAGCTTTTTGAGCAGAGGTGTGCTATTACTTCTCTATGCAATCAGACCCTGCAGGTGGGCTAAAGTCCGACAGTAAGCAACCACTTATCAACCATCCAGAACACCATAGCAACCAAATAGCAAAACCCTAGCAACTTCATAGGAAGTGCTTATTACCACTGTATATATACAAATGTGTTTCACTCATATTACTATGAATGAGAGACAGTGGAATGTGCAATATAGTGGATTAAGTCCAGCCTTCTAAATAAAACATCCAGTTAAGACACTGTCATAGCATCACTGCAGCTGCCATTAAAAGCTCCAGTTCCCATTAGAAACAATGTCTTATGGACATTGGACATTGACTGGGTCGACCTGAAATCTTTTTTAAATACTATTTGAGCAGGAGAGTTCATGTCAGATTAAGTTGCTGATTTGAAATATGTAAATGTGTATTTGGTAGGCAGTTTTTGATATATCGGTATTCCCCATTTAAGTAGATAGGAGATGTAACACTTAACACTCAGAACCCCTTAGCAACTGCGTAGCAATGTCCTAGCCACTTTCTAGGACATATTAGCAACTACATAGCAAGTGCTTATCTTCACTTCAAATCCTTCAGCAACTGCATAGCAACACCCTAGCCACCGACCCAGAACACCCTAGCAACAGGCCAGCAAGCATTTATTACTCAGAACCCCTTAGAAACTGCATAGCAACACCCTAGCCACCACCTAGAACACCCTAGCAACAAACCAGCAAGTGCTTATTATTTAGAACCCTTTAGCAACTGCATAGAAACACCCTAGCCACCACCCAGAACATCCTAGTAACAGACCAGCAAGCACTTATTATTCAGAATGCCATATCAACACCCTAGCCACTACCTAGAACATCCTAGAAACAGGCCAGCAAGCACCTATTACTCAGAATCCCTTAGCAAATGCATAGCAACACCCTAGCCACCACATAGTACATCCTAACAACAGGCCAGCAAGCACATATTACTCAGAATTCCTAAGCAACTGCATAGCAACACCCTTGCCAATACCTATAACATCCATGCAACAGGCCAGCAAACACTTATTACTCAGAATCCCCTTTAGCAACTGCATAGCAACACCCTGGCCACCACCAAGAACACCTTAGCAATAGGCCAGCAAACACTTATTACTCAGAACCCCTTAGCAAATGCATAGCAACACCCTAACCACCACATAGTACATCCTAACAACAGGATAACAAGCACATATTACACAGAATCCCTTAGCAACTGCATAGCAACACCCTAGCCACCACCCAGAACATCCTAACAACAAGCCAGCAAGCACTTATTATTCAGAACCCCTTAGCAACTGCATAGATAGCAACACCCTAGCCACCACCCAGAACACCCTAGCAACAGAGCAGGAAGCACTTATTACTCACAACCCCTTAGCAACTTCATATCAACATCCTAGCCACCAGAACACCATAGCAACTATAGCAAGTGCTTTACATCACTCAGAACCCCTCAGCATCTACAAAGCAATGCCCTAGCCACCATCTAGAAATACCTAGCAACTGCATAGCAATGCCCTAGCCACCACCCATACCCCAAACTCACACTATTGAATGATGTTGGTATTTCCCCATTCAAGTAGATTGGAGTTGGTTTTGCATGTCTGGGATATTAAAACAATGTATGAGTCAATTTTGCTGTGTCAGGCTGGTTGTGATGCTCAACAAACAGATCAATGTTTTGATAGCACCACAGAGACACAGTGTTTGCACTTCTGAAAAATCAACCTGCAAATGGTTTACAGAGAACTGTCTGCATATTTACTACTACATATTTAGCTGGGATATGAGAATCGATATTAACATCACAAAAAATACTCAATTCATCTTTACACAAGGTTGTCTCTTCTATTGAGGGTAAGTATCAATAATCACAGATCATTGAAACTGATGGTGGAGCATAGTTTCTCTGTGTTCCATTCACACCATACAAGGCTGTCAATGTTATTGATACCTACTTTTGATTAAGCCTAGAAACAAACAAATTAGCAGTCTGGAGCTGCCTCTCTCTCTCTCTCTCTCTCTCTATGTCTCGGACGCTTTTGGAGTGAGAGAAACTCAGTGGTGATCCATCAGGCTTATTGAGGTCCACTGTGGAATGAGCTACAGACCTTAGACAGATTAACTGCCATTTCATTCAGAATCCTCAGAGGTGACTTTAAACTCCTCAGATGAAACATGACAACTGAGCCAGAAGGGAGCTACAGATTATTATTATTTTAATGTTTATTTTATTTTTGGTTTTAGTTTTAGTTAACGATAATAACCCTGATCGGTAGATGGGGTGGAGTAATCAGAGCTTAGCAAAGTTAGATTGGAATCTGTATCTTCCATATGCCATCTCATATGTTGAGTGAAATATCAACCAATCATCCAATCAGATTTGAGGGACAATTTTACAGATTATGTCAAGTTTAGGCTTACAACCAGGGTTAGGTGCTTCTACATCAGTGTTATTCACCTATCAATTCCTAAAGTTATGGGTGGGGTTAGGTTTAGGGGTAGGGATTAAGAAAAAATTTTCGGACAGAAATGTTGTTCCAGGATCAACAAAATGTGTCTTACTTGGTAAAATCATGGTGATAGCCATGCTGGGCTTTACTCATCTCTTGATGAGCTTGTAATTATATGTGAGCTCAACAGTCCCATCACATTGTTTGAAAAGGTCAGTATGGTTTGTGTTGATTAATAAGGCCAGACAGCATAGCCACTCAATAGCTGATTAGACTTTGTGATCCTGCTGGTTTGATTCCTGTATTTTATTGTGATGAGAAGCATGACACACAAGGGGGCGAGTCGCTGTGTCTTTGTCAATGGGAAAAGATTCCCACTCCAGATGTGAAATTGCCTTTTTCAAGCGGGCATGGCGGCCCATCAGCTTGAAGCACCTCTGACAGAAACACAATAACATTCTTGGAGAGTCTGTGCCAGTGGAATAGAAATCAGCCCAGCAGAGGCAGTTGGTGTAAGCATGCCTGCGAAAATGATTTGTCTTTTTCTCCTCTCTTCGTCTCTTTGTCCCTTCCCCGTGATCAATTGTATTCGACTCGGGTGAGTGCCAGAGACACCATAGGACAGACGGATCAATCCATCGGTTTGTCTGATCTCTCTCTCACACACACACACTTTTTTTTTTTTTTTTTTTTTTGAAGTATCTCTTTAATCACTTACACATTTGTGTTTTGAAGTCTCCTCGGTCCATTATTAGAACAAGATGTGACAAGGTTTTTTCCATGAGTGTGACAGAGAGAAAAAGCAATTTATGATCTACATGATGCAGGTGATCTTTCAGTGCCACTCAAACGTTCATATATCAATCAATCACACGTTCACACAAATGCTTTTCTATATCAATGTCGGACTTGTCAGGTCTTGTGCAACAAACAACTGCATTGTCAGTGGAAATGCCATGAATAAAATATGACTGTGGTGTGTGGTCAGGGATGTGTCGCTACAAACTGAAAGACTCCTGTTCACTGGGTCAACACAGAGCTATAGGCACATATGAGCTCATTCAGGGTAGGTGATTTTGGATCTGCTCAAAACTCTTATACATTGAGAACAAAGCTAGATAGATAGACAGCCGGATGAATGGATGGATGGATGGATGGATGGATGGATGGAAATAGTGATTGGATGGATGAATGGAAATAGTGATATAATGGATGGATGAAAATAGTGATATAGTGGATGGATGGATGGATGGATGGATGGATGGATGGATGGATGGATGGATGGATGGATGGATGGATGGATGGATGGATGGATGGATGGATGGATGGATGGATGGAAATTGTGATATGATTGATGGATGGATGGAAATAGTAATTGGATGGATGGAAATAGTGATGTAATGGATGGATGAAAATAGTGATATAATGGATGGATAGAAATAGTGATATAGTGGATAGATGGAAATGACTGGATGGATGGATGGAAATAGTAATTGGATGGATGGATGGATGGATGGATGGATGGATGGATGGATGGATGGATGGATGGATGGATGGATGGATGGATGGATGGATGGATGGATGGATGGATGAAAATAGTGATGGATGGATAGAAATAATGATTGGATGAATGGATGGAGATAGTGATATAATGGATGGATGGATGTAAATAGTGATAGAACAGATGGATGGAAATAGTGATATGATGGATGGATGGATGGATGGATGGATGGATGGATGGATGGATGGATGGATGGATGGATGGATGGATGGATGGATGGATGGATGGATGGATGGATGGTTGGAAAGTGATAGAATGGATGGATGGTGATTTTGATATGATGGATGGATGGATGGATGCATCTGACAGCCATTTAAATGAAAGGGCAAAGACTTAAGATTGAACTGTTCTAAACACTGAATCCAGAAACCAGAATTTCTTTGGCCAATTTCATGGCCACCTCAGGATCCTGCAGTAGTCAGTTGAAAGAGGGTGTATATCAGGTCCAGAGGCAAAAAAAAAAAAAAAAAAAACCTCACCGAGGTACATAATCAAACAGACAGAGCAAGTACAGCAGTGATTTTAATATCTGAAAGAGTGCAGTCTCATTCTGTTACAGTTGCTGCTGTATCTCTGACTCTCTCGTGAGTGTACAGTGTGGCAGAAGGGGAGACCCTAGAGGAAGTTGTCAGGTTGGCGTCTGTTTTGATTCAGAGCTGTTGACAGCACTGAGTGACAGAGACTCCACAGCAACACAACACAACTCTCACAACATCAATTATTCACAGACACCCACCTACCCATCCAACCACCCACACCCACACACACACACACACACATACAGATACACACTCTCTAGCGCTGGCATCACACTGCATTGCTCTCTCTCACTCTCTCTAACCTGGTCTTGTATCTTGCCAGTCCTGATCAGTTACAAAACAATAGCAGAAGACTTTTTTTGCTGTGGGCAGGTGGAGTATGACAATGCACTGTACTGTCTCAACGCATTTACAGTGTCTACGTGAGGCTGGATAAGAATAGACTGTGTGTGCGTGCAGTGCGACCGTGGCATGTAGCTGCAGGCTGTGCTTCAGGCAAGTTCTGTGTTTTAGTGCAAGTGTCACTATTAAACTCCAAGCTGCCTGTCACACACACATTACACACACACACACACACACAGTGTGCCGGAATCTCGTACCCCTCGCAGAAATGACCTGCCTGAGACGAGCTAACAAATCACAGTTTTGTCTCAAGTCAGGAATGCTCTTTTAGCCCAGTTTGCTGTCTCTGAGCACAATACTGCGGTGTTAGGCGAGTACAAAGCCCTGCGGCAAACTCAGGGAGAGGGAGTGGGGGGTATCCATAGGGCAAAGGTAAACAGTTTCTTGGGTGGTACATTTTTCTAAGATATACCCAAGATCCTGCTCTAGACATGCACAAAGATACTTAACACAAATGCTTAAAGGTGCCCTAGAACTTTATTTTAAAAAGATGTAATATAAGTCTAAGGTGTCCCCTGAATGTGTCTGTGAAGTTTCAGCTCAAAATACCCCATAGATTTTTTTTTAATTATTTTTTTTAACTGCCTATTTTGGGGCATCATTATAAAAGAGCCGATTCAGGGCTACTGCCCCTTTAATTCTCCTGCTCTCCACCCCCAGAGCTCGCGCTTGCCTTGAACAGGGCATAAACAAAGTTTACACAGCTAATATAACCCTCAAATGGATCTTTACAAGATGTTTGTCATGCATGCGTCGGATTATGTGAGTATTGTATACTGTTATATTGTTTACATTTGATTCTGAATGAATTTGAGGCTGTGGTCCGTGGCTAACGGCTAATGCTACACTGTTGGAGAGATTTATAAAGAATGAAGTTGTGTTTATGAATTATACAGACTGCAAGTGTTTAATAATGAAAATAGTGGCGGCTCTTTTCTCAGTGAATACAGTAAGAAACGATGGTAACTTTAACCACATTTAACAGTACATTAGCAACATGCTAACGAAACATTTAGAAAGACAATTTACAAATATCACTAAAAATATCATGTAATCATGGATCACGTCAGTTATTATTGCTCCATCTGCCATTTTTCACCATTGTCCTTGCTTGCTTACCTAGTCTGATGATTCAGCTGTGCACAGATCCAGACGTTAATACTGGCTGCCCTTGTCTAATGCCTTTCATAATGTTGGGAACATGGGCTGGCATATGCAAATATTGGGGGCGTACACCCCGACAGTTACGTAACAGTCGGTGTTATGTTGAGATTTGCCTGTTCTTCGGAGGTCGTTTAAACAAATTAGATTTATATAAGGAGGAGGAAACAATGGAGTTTGAGACTCACTGTATGTCATTTCCAAGTACTGAACTCTTGTTATTTGACTATGCCAAGATAAATTCAATTTTTCATTCGAGGGCACCTTTAAAGATGTCTTAATTATATTTGCATGCATGTGTGGTGCCAGGGAAAGTCCCCTTTGTGGTTTTTCACCAGCTTGTGTTTCCCATAGGTTATCATCTTACAAATTACAATCCTCTTCTTCATGGATGAATTGATGAGTTTGTGTATCATAATCCTGTCTTTCATCAAAGGATGGCCTAATATTACATCTACAGATATCTACTGACCAAACTTTGCTCTTATAAATGTGGAACTCTGTCCTCTGTGGCATGACATTGGACTGAAAGTGCGTATAGCCTATCAGTAGCGGTGTAGCGGTACACAAAAATGATGGTTCGGTACGTACCTCGGTTTGGTATGGGTTCGGTAACATTATTAACATTTTTATTAAACAGTGGTTTACTGAACAAACTGTCTCTGTCTTTAAATTCATTCAATTATAATTCAAATTTTCTTTAGGATAAAAAAAGGTCTATCCCTGCTAATGCTGTACATTACTATAATATCAAAGGTTATTAACAACAGAGCACAAACTATTAAATTTAGTTGCTATTAATTTGAGATATAATCATCAACACTCAAATAGGTAAGGCTACAATGCACTATGGCACACGCCCCCTTCTGGATTGGAGTGTGGATCGCCTGTGACTGTATGCACCGAACCATGATGTCCGTACCGCGATGGTTACATTTGATTACATTTCACTGTTTTTATTCTTTTTAAAGAATACTGATTGTATTTGTGCAAGTGAGATGAGTAAATGCATGTTCACATTTAGTCTAGAACCACAATAACCATCATGCGCACACAACACCTCTGCACTTTTTTTCAAAATGGGGACGGGAAAGCTGTCAGTCAATAAATGTGAAAAAGTCACTTGTGTTACTTATTTGAAAAAGTAATGTGTTACATTACTAGTTACTTGAAAAAGTAACTCAAGTTACTTGTAATGCGTTACCCCCAAAACTGCCTACCAGAAATCCCTAAACCCCTAAAAATATCCAAACACTCCACACATCCCTCCCTCTTTGAAGTCGTGCCTACCCCAAGACATTACAATCTCTCCTAGAGAAGACCCAAAAAAGGGAATTTAGACTAGAATGAGACAAAGCCATCTTCGTCTTACTGAATGATAATGAGTGGAGGAAACACACTCTTCCTGACACCGTCTGACCATAGCTTATTCTTTTATCAAAGTCTCTTTTTATGCTACTTATTCTTTTCTCATTTAATTAAATCAAAATGAGCATGAAGAGAGCCTCCGAGAGTGAGGAATTTCGCTTTCGCTTTTCATGCTTGAAACATTCGGCTGAAATGGCCGATGTCTAACCAAGACAATCAGGTGGATGGGGGAGCACTTTTGGTTTGGAGACTCATATTTAATGAGATTGGGGGATATGACAATGGTTTGTGTGTTCATTTAGCATGGTTAGCAGAATAGAGAGTTTGTGGGGGTGGGAACGAGGTTTGAAAATGAGCCATGCCTGTTTAGCAAACATAATTTGCATAGGACTAATACGAACTGAGTTGTGAGTCACAGTAATTTTCATATATTTGCATACAATTAATGCCTTGCCCCATCTCTGCAATAATTGTTTCTGATGCAAGAAAAGGTAAACAAACACAGAATAAGCGGATGTAAACAATAGTAAGCACACACAGCAGATGCGTGTACACATGAGACACAGGCATGAACCAGCGGGGGTGTTAATGCACCAGGAAGGTAAGCGACAGAGTGTACTTTTATTCGAATTTCAATGCATGCATTTCATTCCACTACACTGTGAAGCTCTGTACCCAAATTTCGTTAGCTGCCTAGCTAAGCAACCTATTGAGGCATCATACAGTAGGTGTGAAGCCCATTTCAATCAGTTGCCAGCTAAATTATTCCTTGTTTTGGCCAAAATTTCAGGTGTCATCTCATACATTATATTCAAAATAGGCTCAGTGGAAAAACATGTCTCTATGTACATTGTTGCAAAACTATACTGTACAATTCATTGTATTTTCCAGCTGAAATGAACACTAGTGGCAGTAAAACACCAACAATTTTATTCCTTTTCACTCAGATAAAAAATAACTTCACACTGCTTTTTGCATAAAACTTTATGACCTCAAAACCCTTTTACCATAGTGCATTATTAGTAAACTAACACATTTTGATGTTTGCTCCATATGTATGGTTTTCTGAGGCAGTAAACTTGCTCGGTAGCTTACCTGGTACAGCATTGCACTTGTGATACGGAGCACAAGGAGTCCCGTGAAAAACAAGCCACGATTAAAGTGACTTGTACAAGAAAGCTTAAATAGCATGGTTGCTCCAAAAATACATTTTTGTCTCAAAACACTATCTGTTGGTTTAGTTTTTTTTTTTTCTTCTTTTTTTTCTTTTTTTTAAGTGGTACGTTATTTTCAAACACTATGGGGCATTAACCTTTTAGCGCCACTTACAAGACATTTCATTTCTGATACGTGAATCATCCAACACAACAGAACATGTTAATTGATTCATATGCCAGGTTCACGACCATCTGTTTTTGATAAAATTGAATGCAATTTAAGTGCCACTCATTGGAAATTTCATTTGGAAAGTGTTTCGAAAGGTGCAAGAAACAACATAATGTAATTTTTGCAGAAATGTCAGCACAGGCTCCTTTTTCTTCCTTTTTTTTTATCCGCAACAGTATAATATGAGGGGAAAAAGACAAGGAGAAAAAAACTTACATGCACTGTAAAAAAAAAAAAGAATAGTTGGTTTAACTTAAAAAAGTAAGTTATCTGTTTGCCTTAAAATTTTGAGTTAATTGAAATTAAAAATTTGAGTTAATACAATGAAGGTGATTAGTTTAATCAACAAAAACTAAAAAATGTTCTTATCTGAACCACATTAAATATAAGTTGATTTGACAAAAAAAAAAAAGCAGGAAAATATATTTTTATATTGTGATGCCAATTACTTAATATAGTCTCCAATCTTGACATAAAATGTGAATAAGGAAATCCCAGAGTTCATTGCGCCAAAGACAATTTTTGTGTGAAAATGCAGATTATAAATATATTATATTTAGTGCTGAAAAGTACTAGAGAATAATTCTAATATCAAAATATAAAGATTAATACATATTTGTGAGTGATTTGTATTTTCACTGAGTACCAAGTCATCAGCATAGCAAAATACTAAAGTTAAACCGTAATGTTATTTGAGGCTCATGTACGGTTCTATTTTTGCGTCACATATTCCAGAACAGTCACTCATGAAGTTCCATTTATTCCACCTTAGAGAGTAGATGCCTACGTAGACAGTAGACAACAAAGCTGTACACTAGAGATTGGAACAAAGCCTTACACTGAGTCTGAAATCACATACTATTACAGTATATACTGCATTTTTCCTGCAAAATTCCTCTCACCATTTTATGAATGCTGTGTATTTGGAAATACCTCTAATACAAAATACTGAATTGCATGTACTACAGTCTGTTCTGTACTAAACTACATAATACTGAAATGAATGCAAACAGACAGATTTCTCCATTTTTTTTAGACCTCCTTGGTTCTACCATTGCAGAGTTTTAACATGCAACTGCCAAATTCTCCAATTATGAGGTAGAATTAAAAGAACCATGAAGGAACTGTATCATTTGGTCTCAAAATAGTAAAAATAGCCAGAGACATGCACACATCATATGTTGCCTAAGCATTTCATCCTGCAGATCAATTAGAGCTGGAGAGCAGAGAAAAAACTCAAATCCATCTCTCTTCTTCAGCACAGTGGCCATTGATCTGGAGCGGCCCACTGATTTTCACCAAAATGAGGAAAGAAATATGGATTGATCCAGTGTGCTCTTAATTGGGGCCTCAGTGAAAGTGGAAGCATTGATTGCAGCACAGTTCAGATAGAGAAAGAGCGAGTTTGAGTTGAGCTCAAGTTTTATTTGGTATAGGAAGTTTGAACAGCAAAATCCCAGAGATTCGTATTATTTCTCTTCTCTTTTATCTATCCATCTGTCTATATATGGTACAGCCAATCATTATCTCTCTGTGTGGATTGTTCCCAGTGCTCCCTGTTGTCCTAGACACATACCCAGGAGCCAATTATTGAGGGACATGACAACCTAATCCTCTTTGATGGTCAACATTGTTAAACGTTAGTTCATAAATACAGTATAATTGAATCTGCTATTTGTGATAGAAGTGATGACAATGAGGATGACTTTGAGATGCAATAACAGCTGAAGCATTTTCAAGAAAATTAACAGGATTAGTTGCTTGCATTACCATAGAAATCATCTCTATTCTCCTCCATGAACATGTAATGTAGAGTAACACTCCTCGCCGGCTCTTGGGGGTTCCATCTGCATTATGGAATGCCTCATTAATCATGCATGCTACATCGTTTGCATATTCAAATCTATACAGCAAAAATTCCACCGTGAAATGGGCATGGAGAACCCATTGGATATCGCAGGTGAACCAGACCTCATAGATTCAGTCATTTGCGTGGGGTGCAGCTGTGCATGTGTGTTTACATATTAGAGAACCTAGAAGCCACCAAGAAATCCATAGCAATGCCTTAGAAACAACACAAAAAAGCAACACATATACGCACCTTAGCAACTGCATAACAACAACCACCCAGGGGTGCATTTCCCAAAAGCATTGTTATCCAAATATGGTCGCAAATTCTGTCGTTATTAGAATGGTTCAACAAGACGTGTTTCCCGAAACCATAGTTCCAACGAACATTCGCAAACAGCATTGCAAAGTTGTGTGGTTGGAAATGCAGCTTTCGAGCTGTGATTAGAAGCATAGTTCTTTATTTTTAATGCTATGAAAATGTCAGCAATTTTAAAAGGACTTGTTAAATGATGGTCATATCCCTGTATTTACTATACAGTAAAGCCAAGCTTTTAAGCTTTAAAACGAAATCTATTTTGTAATGGTTAAGCAACGTGATAACGTGGTAACTTAGTAGCACCTCCCCTTAGCGTCAAAAAATATAAATTAATGGGAAAGTGCAAGTAACTTGCATTACTTATTTGAAAAAGTAAGATATTTTGTTGTAAATTTAAAAGTAATGTGTTATTTTACTAGTTACTTGATAAAAGTAATCTGATTACATAACTCAAGTTACTTGTAATGTGTTGCCCCCAACACCTCTGGTTAAGCAGTGCATTATGACGTTGTATGGAAAAGTCAGAGAGAACCAGGGAACAGAATGAGTGCACCAAACATAACATCCATGTAGGACAAGACTCGACAAGGAACACTGGGGTTTAAATATACAAGGGGTAATTGACCCTTCGCTAAGACCCGCCCCCCTTAGTTACTTTTGCTTTATCTGACAAGCCATGGCGCTGTTATGTCACACTCAGCGAAAAATACATCACGGAGCAAAGAGGACACTGACAACACGTCAACAGACAAGACAAAGCAGGTTACTTATGATATTAAACAAAGTCCCAGCTTTCAAGTTGTGTAATTTTTTTAAAGAAATGTGAACAATAAAAAACGTTTTGTGGCTCTTTAATGTGTCGTGACAGATTGCTGTAGCGCCTCAGCTCAAGCGGCTCGTGAACCAATCATCTCTTCCTACTAGTTAATTTATAGCATCAAATGAACATGAATGAACATGAGAAGGAATGTTGTTTCAAATGCGGAAAGACGTAAATACACACCATTTTTCAAGTTAAAGCCCACCGAGGTTAATCTTCTAACTCCTGACTGCTTTGTCGTACAAAATGGCGGATTCGGCGTTATGACTGGTTAGATCACTTGTCAATCAAACTCCCAGTGAAGGGTCAATTGACAAACAAGACAAACCTGGGAACAATCAAAGAACTAATCAACAAGAAAAACTACAAAGGACTACAAAACATGGCACAGAACAGGAAATAACATAAAAGTTCACACAAGACACAGGCTGGGATCATGACACCTAGAAACTACCCTAAACACACAGCATAGCAACGTGCAAACAACCACTGAGAACACTATAGCAACTTAGCTACTGCATAGCCAACAATCAGTACCATTTCTGAGGAGTACGAATGCCCATAAATGCATCTGCGATGAATCAAACATCAAAAGCAAAACAACAGGGAACAGTGAAGTAGCTCAGTTACAGCAGAATGTCAGAAAAATGATGTTTGCTCAATTTCTGACCTTTGGCGACATCTGAAGCTAGGACTAAGGTTAGTGGGACCTTCATGAATTTTCTTTCTCTTTCAGTTGGGAGTGGAAATTAAAGGACAAAAATTAAATAGATGAATAAATAACCTTAAATCTTAGACCTGTGGCTCATTATTGGCAGGCATCGCTCTCTTTCTCTATTGCATGCTTACTTTCTCTCTTTCTTTCTCCGGCAGGGGCATCGTCTTCCCAAACTTTTAATGGGTCTTTTTAATTAGTTTGCGTTTTAATCTATATCTCATTAGGCAGAGACATTCCCTTCCACTGCAATAGGAGAGGCGAACTGTCTATTTAAAAAAGTTCCTAAACCAGTGACATCAAAACTGCTTCTGGGAGTCAAATGTCTTTTTATTATAAGCTTTTGATGATTTTTTTCTCAAACTGACAAATTGTATTGAATTACAAAACAGAAACATTTCCACACTGTACAAAAATTATTTTCATGATTTGTTATCACAAAACATTTTTTCTTTTGTCAAATCAACTTAGATAATCAGTGTTGTTCAGATAACATAATATTTTGAGTTGCTGTTGATTAAACCAATCGCCTTCATTGCATTAACTCAATTTTTTAATTTAAATGAACTCAAAATTTTAAAGCAACCAGGTTTTTTTCTTTTTTAAGTTAAACCAACAATTATTATATATATATATTTTTTTTTTTTTTTTTTTTTTTTTTTACAGTGCACTAACAGCCTTTTGGACACCAGATTATATTTCGAAAATCTCCTCTGGATGGTAATTTAAGACCATTTTTAGGCAGGTTTAAGAAGTTCTGTGTCCTGCACCCAGCAATTTCACAGATTTTACTGAAATTCCACAAACACATACACACACTTTCGGTTTCAATGTTTCAGGGGGACTTTCCATAGACATAATGATTTTTATACTGTACAACTGTATATTCTACCTCCTAACCCAAACCTTCAACCTACCCATTATAGAAAACTTTCTGCATGAACCACACACACACACACACACACACACACACACACAAATCCCACTGACATCACCCCACTGAGAAGCAGGTCTAATCACTCCAGATCCTTTCCACTTATCCTATTCCTATCCCTTGCTTTTCCCAATTTCCTCTGGCATTCATACTGTGCTCACTGTGCACATTTCATTAAACCACAGAACAGCAGGAGAAAGATATGAGGAAGAGACACACAACACAGAGAGAGAGAGAGAGAGAGAGAGAGAGAGGCTGCAGCTATTGGTTTGTGATGAATGCTGCATATAGCAAACTCTTAAGTAATCATATGACAGCAAAAGCCATTTACAGTTCATACATATGTAAATGACACAACATTACTGTAATATGACAATGTTTCCTTTTGCTTCTCTGCATCATTGCATGATAAATTAAACAGAAGCTGTGTGCGTATTCCTAGGAGAAATATGTACATACACATAATCTATGAAACTTTAAAGCGCAAAACGCTTCTCGAGCATATGTGTCAGTAAATGAGAGGCATCATGGGAGATGTTGATGAATGTACTGACCCTCAGCTGATGTGGGACTCAAGACACTACATAATTACTCCTGTGTCTCACTAATGCACAGAAATATAAGATATTTAAAGGTCAAAATGACCTCAAATGACCTCAAAGACAAAAAGCGATCATAGGGCAAAACAGAGAATGTTATATCCATGTATTCAAAGTAGCAATTCTCCCACCAATCGTTTCATTTGGCTTTTGTCACACGTTTCACTTTTGTTTCCCTTTCATCGAGTGTCTTTCATTGATTCAGGCTTTAACCTAGTTAACACACACACAAACCATTACAGTAGTGTCATTTCTGATGCATAACACGTCCTGCGTCTCCCTGAGCTTCATATAGACTGGGTTATATAGTTCTAGCACATATCGAACACTGAACATAGAAATTAATATTCAATCTGCGGGAGGAAAAGCTCACTTTATTCGGGTGTCTCAGGGGATTGTTTTGTGTGCTATTTGACTGAAACTTGTCATTCAGCAGACAAATCATCCAAGGTGGCTTACAGTACACTTACAGCCTCCCAGTACTTGACTATATTTAGGATTCAACACACAATTCAAAGTGGCATTTGCCACTTTGAAAAAATAATGTAATATACACTAAGTGCATTGTGTTAAACTCAGCCAAAAGTCAAAAGCCTCTGCACTCATTTCAGCAACTACAAGACTTCCCATACTCCTCCTGCCTCAAGGTTACAGCTTAAAAATGTTCTTGATCCAATTAATAATGGATTAGCCCGAGCGAAGGAGTGTATCAGAGAGTGTGTTATCAGGCCCAATGTTCTGAGGCAGGTGTGCCAGGTGTAGTATTGCTTTCACAGACCAACTCACTGCATGTGTCCTTGAAAACCGTTATCTGTGTAAATATCCACAAAACACAAGTCAAGCTCATAAAACGGGCTTCTCGATACCATTAAAGAGGTTATCATTGGCCCAACACGACAATATAGACTTGTTTTCAATTAAATTAGGTCTACATATAAGTGGTAATCGTATCAATTCTCAAAAGCTTTCACAGTCAATTTGATTCATACAGTCATACAATTGTAGTTTAAGTATAGAATTATAGATAACAATTATTTGTTCCAATGTGAGATCACATTGAAGTAAATTTCTGAACGGCTCGTTTTGAGACACAGTTTCAGTGGTATGGGGAAAATAACAAATGGAGTGTATGAATTTTTTTTTATCACAATAGGTTGGTCGTGTACACACATGGCAGACACATCGATATGTTCAAAAACAATAGAAAAGAGATATTTAATATTGTTGTGGAAATTATGTGTTTTTCCACCCAGGATTTTTTAGTAAATAGACTGTTCAAAAGAACAGCATTTATTTGAAATATAAACCTTTTGTAACATTTTAAATGTTTCCACTGTAATTTTTGATCAATTTAATGCATTTGCATTGAGTAAAAAAAAAAAAAAACTACTTACATTTTGGGATAAATTAAATGTTTGAATTCACAGATTGTTCTGGGAAATAAAAATGGGAAACAAAAATGGGTTTTGAGCAAACATCTGGTATAAACAAAGTTGGAAAAACAAAAAAATCACCACATCATTTTATTCAGTGACTCCTGTTCACCCTGCATTTTCTAAATATGACCCCTACTTTGAAACAACTCAGACTTCCCTATAGGTGCCTTTGAAATAAAAAATAAAACAGGTAATTGCGACTTTTTATGTCACGATTCTGACTTTTTTTATCACAACTGAGAGATATAAACTCACAATTGCGAGTTATAAAGTGAGAATTGCATGATACAAAGTTAGAATTAGATGATATAAAGTCAGAATTGAGTTATAAAGTTAGATTTGTGTGATATAAAGTCAGAATTGCATGATATAAAGTCAGAATTGCGAGTTATAGTCAGATTTGTGTGATATAAAGTCAGAAATGCATTAACTCTTAGTCAGTATTGCGAGTTATGAAGTCAGAATTGTGAGATATAGAGTTAGAATTGCGAGTTATAGTCAGAATTGTGATATAGAGTCAGAATTGCGATATAAAGTCAGAATTGCGTGCTACAAAGTCAGAATTGCGAGTTATAGTCAGATTTGTGTGATATAAAGTCAGAATTGCATTAATTCTTAGCAGTGTTGGGCACGTTACTTTAAAAAAGTAATTAGTTATAGTTACTAGTTATGTCTCACAAATAGTAATGGCGTTAGTAACAGAGTTACATCATTATAAAAGTAACTAATTACCAGGGAAAGTAACTATTGTGTTACTTTAAAAAATTTAAATATGTCAAATAACTTGAATTCCCCCAATATTAAATATGAGTCTAAGAATAAATTATTCTTGATCCGACTCGTGACTCATACAGACTCTTGCTTATGAAATTTCTCTGTACTGTACTATACGTGTTAGTAGCCATTGAAAATGCAGCTTCATATTTATGTTTAAATAGTCCTATGTTATGTTTTAAATTCATTTACTTGATTATGAAAAGTGAACAGCATTAGTAAGATGCATCATACGATGTGCAATATATCGGGAGTCATGGAGTGGGTCAGCATGATTTTGACCACTTCATTAAGTTTTGTTTTATAGAAAGCCTTTCTTTAAAGTGAATTTCATTTTGTAAAAATTGTATCTTAATTTTAATCAATGTTTTATCAACCAATTGCCTGGATTTAATAAATAAGAAGCAAATATAGCAGACAATATAATCATGGCAGGCGCGGACGCGATCACTGGCGCGTGAACTGAAGCGCGTCTTATAAGACTAAATGAACCGAAACTCAGCGGCTGCTTGCCTCGCAGACATGAGAAATAGCCTATATCTATAGAAAGCTTGAAATATCTAAAATCGAAAAGAAATAGGCTTCTCTGATTATGTAGCCTAATCCGAATGAAGTGCATTCTCTCTCTAGGCGTGTCCATATGCGGAGATGATGAGAGTCAGCAATGTCAACTTCATCTTCGCAGCCGACACTGATTCAGAAAACATTACTTTATTAATAAACAATCTCCTTGCTGTTTTGGTCACATTCATAATAATGACTTTTGCCGGTTCTTTATGGCAAGCTTTATGCGTGCGCTTGAGTGCTATAGCCTATATTACGATCATTATTACGGTTTATTCTCTCCAGTATTTAAGATATTACATTAATATAAATGTGATTAGTCAACTATTGGCTTAAATGAATAACTACTAGTCGACTAGAAAAACTTATTTTCACATATTTTTGATCCAGCATGTCACAAAGGGTATTCTGGTTTGAGCTCACGCTCAGCTCGCTTGCTCACAGACACACACACAGAGCATCGAACATTATTATCAGTTAAAATTATATTTGTGTATGACTAACCCCAACACACACCAGATAAATAACTTTGCAGGTCCTATGGCTGAGAGAGAGCCTACTCGGATGAAAAGTGCTTCAGTGAGCTCAATTATAGTAACGCAGCATTTTTTTTGTCAGTAACGGTAACGGCGTTCTAACGGGAGAAAAAGTAATTCGTTTGATTACTCGTTACTGAAAAAAGTAACGCTGTTAGTAACGCAGTTTATTTATAACGCCGTTATTCACATCACTGATTCTTAGTCAGAATTGCGAGTTATAAAGTCAGAATTGCGAGTTGTAGTCAGATTTGTGTGATATAAAGTCAGAATTGCATTAATTCTTAGTCAGTATTGCGAGTTATGAAGTCAGAATTGTGAGATATAGTCAGAATTGCAAGTTATAGTCAGAATTGTGATATAAAGTCAGAATTGCGAGTTATAGTCAGATTTGTGTGACAAAGTCAGAATTGCATTAATTCTTAGTCAGTATTGCGAGTTATGAAGTCAGAATTGTGAGGTATAGAGTCAGAATTGCAAGTTATAGTCAGAATTGTATGATACAAAGTCAGAATTGCGAGTTATGAAGTAAGAATTGTGAGATATAGTCAGAATTGCAAGTTATAGTCAGAATTGTGATATAAAGTCAGAATTGCAAGTTATAGTCAGAATTGTATGATACAAAGTCAGAATTGCGAGTTATAGTCAGATTTGTGTGATATAAAGTCAGAATTGCATTAATTCTTAATCAGTATTGCGAGTTATGAAGTAAGAATTGTGAGATATAGTCAGAATTGCAAGTTATAGTCAGAATTGTGATATAAAGTCAGAATTGCGAGTTATAGTCAGATTTGTGTGATATAAAGTCAGAATTGCATTAATTCTTAATCAGTATTGCGAGTTATGAAGTCAGAATTGTGAGGTATAGAGTCAGAATTGCAAGTTATAGTCAGAATTGTATGATACAAAGTCAGAATTGCGAGTTATGAAGTAAGAATTGCCAGATATAGTCAGAATTCTGATATAAAGTCAGAATTGCGAGTTATACAGGCAGAATTGCAGTTTATATCTCACAATTGTGAGTTTATACCTTGCAATTCTGAGAAAAAAATCAGAATTGTGATATATAAAATCAGAATTGCGTGATAAAAACTAACAATAGCGAGAAAAAAAGTCAGAATTGTGACTTTATACCTTGCAGTTCTGACTTTATAACTCAATTGCGAGAAGAAAAGTCAGAATTGCAAGGTGTAAAGTCGCAATTACCTTTTTAATTTTTTTTATTTAGTGGTGGAAAGTACCAAATGATACTTTATAGGAAGTTTTATGATGACATAGCACATTATATGTTTACCACAGGAAACTAAAAGGAGACAAATGCAAAGGCAGCACATCACTGAATGAGAATCAATTGGGACGAATAAATCACACAGGAGGGAGAGGCGGGTCCAGCCGGGAACAGAGAGAATGATTTAAAAACACTAACCTGATCCGACTGTTTCCACATGAGGCGATGCATGAAGAGAGAGAGAGAGAGAGAGAGAAAGAGAGCAAGATCAAAAGCACATCATATACACATATCTGACATTCAACACACGAACATGCAATCTGTGCTGATTGTGGCATTAAATTAGCTACGGCCTGGAAACATCTCAAGAATCCTAAAGCATCTTTACACAGTGATGACTGCTGGTAACCTCAGACAATCCGTGCATGATAACAGTGACAACCCCCTCTTTTGGCATTCATTGCATCTGTTAGAGTCATTTCTATCAGCGTGTGATTAACTTCCTGCTGTTGTCTGCTAAAAGGTGTCCTCTTGCAAAATGACAAGAAAAGAGCCTGTGAAGATACCATGATGAAATATAATAATAGGTTTTTGTTGTGACCCACAGTAGATATGATAGGCATCCTGGGGCGAGACACACAAACACATGAATTCATGTTTATCAACCACAGAATAAATCCTAGAATGCTTTTAAAAAGGCGGGTAAGGGACAAAGCACTGATTCACAATTGGACGAGAGAGTCCCTTGAGCAATGAAACTCTAACCTTTTCATTATGGTGATATATCTGGCATGAGGCCCCGCTAGTGTTGTCACGGTAACCCCGTGATGAACCTTGACAATGCCCCTGAGATCCCGCATGAGACTGCCGCAAGCCTGTCCCTGCCCAGTACATGACACACATTATGTTATAAGCAGAATGTGGTCTGACCAAGATTCAGAAAAAAATAAATAAATAAACAACAACAACAGGAAATAGAAATCAGACCCTCTGCAGAACCTCGGGATTATGTATCAAGGTCAAGAAGTCTCTTAAAGTATATTCAATTTTTATAATTTTTATGGGAAGGCAAAGTTAGTTCAGGTAATGTCATGTGGTGCAACTCCCCAAAAACGTAATGATATTTATAAAGTAATAATTCTTAATATTTGTCTTTTTTCTTTTCTTTTTTTTTTTTACTTTGAACAATCATTTTTAAAATATGAAAAAAAAAACTTTATTACTTTACTTGTACTTACACTGCATGACATTTAAGTATTATTAAACTGAGAAATTGACAAAGGGACGCAATAAACACAGGTCATATGACAGTAACAACATGGCGGATGTTGTTTGTCAGAATTTGATTCATTCATATTCATACTATACAGAACATCCTTTTTTAACGGTTGCGTAAATTCAAATTCAAATATAGTACCTGCTACTCGGATGCAGCGTGTGTTTTATCAAATCATGCATCAATAGCAGTTCACTTCCACGATTTAGTACAATTGTGATCATATTAGCAGCGGACCATACCAGAGTTCACATGAACCGTACCCCAGACAACCCTTTTTAAGATGGTTCATGTGTGCGCATCTGAGTTCAGAAAACAGCGCTCACATCATCTAAATGAACCGAAATCTGACGTCAATCGAACCCAGGTGCGCACCAAAAGTGCTAGTGTGAACGCATTAGTAGAATTAATGTGTGGTGTTTAGCAACCCTCTACATTGCGAGTAAATCACTCGTATATGCTGCTAAATCTTCACTCTGGGCGACTAAATGTCAAGATTTTACTTGCCTGTGTGTGTGTGTTAGATGCTAAATAAAACACTGAACTTTACTATTTCAATTCGTCTTCATGGATGCACAGCGTACCTGTATTTGATGTACCGCAAACTCTAGTGTGAAGGCACACAACTCGCCATCGCTTTGCTGGGAGCGCTGTGTTTCTCAAAGAGATAGCGAGAGTGTCTTGCATACCACACAGATGATATTCTTTGTTGTAATTTTATGTCAAAATAACAGAGTTCATTTGGAATTATTCAGAATTATTCAAGAAAAAGCAGAAGAGATGCCAGTTTATCCTGTAGTGGGCGGAACTAATGTACAAACGGCCATCTCATTGGCTGGCACTCATCTATTACCATCCCTGTTTGGATTTCAGCAAATCAGTTTGAGTGAACGCTGACAACATGATTAATATTCATGAACACAGCAACTCATCAATCCTTAGTGTGTTGTACATTGTTATTAGCAGTAGAATTAGTATTAGTATATTTGAATAATAATTACTATTATCTAATACTATTATCTAAAACTTGGTAACCATGTACGAATGCATATTTGTTATTTTACACACACACATATATATATATATATATATATATATATATATATATATATATATATATATATATATATATATATATATATATATATATATATATATATACAGAAACATGACCAACAATATCTTAAGCACCACCATCAGTACTAAGTTCAGTTAAAATGACAAATATGCATTCATACATGGTTACCAAGTTTTAGTTTTAATTACTAAAGTTCTATCATATATACTATATGAGTCTGGTGAGTAAACAAAAAAATTTACTAGCCAATGGCGATTCTATAGCCAAGGTGTGCGTAGAGGACCATATTGGTCAACATGTTCATTTTCCTTATCATAGACACTCTATATATCATTGACCCATTTCTATACAAAAGTATAATTTGAGTGAAAATGCATTTGAGCTAGAATGAATAAATGCTACAAAAAAGTGAAACTTCATCTGATCATCTGATTAGTGATCTATTGGAATATGGAAGCATGTTAAATATTTATTTTTTTTTATTTTGCATGATAACATTTGTTTGCGAAATATTTCAAAATCCCCAAAAATGATACGGTTTAAACAAAAGAAAAATTAGAGACTTTCAATGTGTTCTTAGATGTTTATAACATATAATGCCATTATACCTACAAAAAAAAAAAAAAAGAAAAAAGTGTGAGACCAGTACATACTTTGATTTAAAGCTTGAGAGTTGTGTGTGTGGGGCATAATTTGGAAGCACACACTAGCATATTACTCTTACTATTTTCACTCTTATATCTTTCTATGGCAGAAATATTAATAGTAGTATGTGGTTCTGAATTCAGCGTGTGTGCACAGATGAGTATATCCCGAATTCAGATACAACACAAGATGTGGTTCCATCCCAGCAGCCTCCACTGCTCTTTCAGAAGCTGCTATCACACTACACATCAATCTCTCTGAGTGACATTTAATTCCCTCAGCCAGGAACATACTGAATGGAGCATCTTAGAGAAGCGCATGCATGCACACTTGCACACACACACTAAACTCAGTGATCTTTACAAACAGGTTCAAGTTAAGATGATAAAACACAAACAATTATGTAGGTTTGTATGTAAGTGTGTGTGTGTGTGTGTGTGTATTTATGTGTTATAATTTGTCTCACATACAGCTGAGCTCGATAGTACAGATGTGACAAAGATGAATTGCATGTCTCTGAGACAAAGGAATTTCATCAGAAGTGTTATGACGTGCGTGTGTGTGCACGCATGCGTGTTTTTGTGATTTATGAGGACAGAAATTTGTATAATGACAAGGGTATTACACTGGTATTATGACGTAAACATGAAATATGAGGACATTTCATGAGTGCTCATTTAAAATAGCTTAAATAACATACTAAACAAGGTTTTTATTTAGTTTTCTGTGATGGGTAGGTTTAGGAGTAGGGGGATAGAATGTAAAGTTTGTACAGTCTAAAAGCCATCACGCCTGTGGAATGTCCTCACTTTGATAGCAAAACACCTGAGTTCACCTACATCGTGGGGACCAGCCACCGGTCCCCACGATGTAAATTAATTAATAAAAATACTAAATGATGTTTTTGTGAGAAAATAAAGGTTTGCACAGTTTCCTGTGATGGTTAGGTTTAGGGTTAGGGGTAAGGTAGGGGGATAGAAAGTACGGTTTGTACAGTATAAAATGCATTGCGGCCTATTGAAAGTCCCCACAATTCACAAAAACAAACGTGTGTGTGTGTGTGTGTGTGTGTGTGTGTGTGTGTGTGTGTGTGTGTGTGTGTGTGTGTGTGTGTGTGTGTGTGTGTGTGTGTGTGTGTGTGTGTGTGTGTGTGTGTGTGTGTGTGTGTGTGTGTGTGTGTGTGTGTGTGTGTGTGTGTGTGTGTTGATCGGAGTCAACGGGTGATGGTACACAACATGTTTAATCTAATTTAAACTGTTGGCTAGATGAAGTGATCCAGATGGACACTGTAATCCTGGATTTGAACAGATACAGTGGAAGCAATAAAAAATGCTAATGACAGTTAAAGACAAAGACCTCAGCAAATCAGCATATTAGAATTATTTTTGAAGGATTATGATTCATGTGACACTAAAGACTGGCGCTGACTGCTGAAAATTTTGCCATCACAAATTACATAAAATAAAAAATAAAAAAAAACATAGAAAGTAGTTATTAAAAATTGTAATAACATTTAATAATATTACTATGTTTACACTAAAACTTATTTCCATATATATATATATATATATATATATATATATATATATATATATATATATATATATATATATATATATATATATATCAAAAATAGAGTAAAATATATTAAATATATAAATAAATATAAATAAATACAAAAATAGAGTAAAATATATTAAATATATTTTTAAGTTATTATATATATATAATATGTATATATATATATATATATATATATATATATATATATATATATATATATATAATATGTATATTTATATTTATATTTATTAAAAAAATGTATTTAAAATGCTTTAAAATATATTTAATAAAACAAACTGTGGCACAGTTTCATTTTACTCTAAAAACATAAGTTTTAGCGGCGATTTCTCTCTCTCTCTGAGACAAATGAATTTCACCAGGACTGTAATGACATGTGTGTGTGTGTGTTTGTTTGTGTGTGGTCACCGTGATTTTGCCAAGTAAGACATGTTCCTGGATCAATATATTTTGTTGATCCTGGAACAACATTCCAGTCTGAAAATTTAGTCTTTACCCTATTCCTATCCGTAAACCTAACCCTACCCATAACTTTTCCCTAAAATCAGAGGGGAAAGATAGGTGAATAACACTGATGTAGAAGCACCTAACCCTGGTTGCAAGCCTAAACTTGTCACAAACAGTAAACTTGTCCCACAAATCTGATCGGTGGATTGGAATGTTGTTCCAGGATCAACAAAGATGTCTTACTTGGCAAAATCACGGTGACCGTGTGTGTGCGTGTGTGCTGAACGGGGTCAACGGGTGATGTTGTGTACCATATTTAATCTCATTTAAACTATTAGCTAGATGAAATGATCCAGAGACACATTGTAATCCTGGATTTGAACAGATACATTGAAAGCAATAAAAAGAAATGCTAAAGACAGTTAAAGACCATGACCTGATTTCATTAGCCCATTAAAATGCTCTGGTTTACAACCCCCCCAAAAATATTACCAGCATCATGTAGAGGGTATTACAAGAGAGAAGGTTTTTATGCATATAAAAGGGGTAGACACATGTTCAGAGTATGATTTAACTGCAAAATCTCTGATGTCTAAAATGGATATGGTACAGTCATGTCCTGATCATAATGCTCTCAACGTTGCATTAATTATATGTCAGATTCAGGAAAAATGGAATAAGGCCGAACATACAGAAAACCTGACGTCTCAAGGGCCTCTCTCTCTCACTCATTTTCATGGGTTGCTTATCGCTACCCATTTTTAAACAACACTGACATAAACAAATTAGCGGCGTGCAGTAGTGACTTTTAGCCCTGCGCTCCATCATTAGCCGCGGCACTGTCTCCTGTGAAGAGCTTGACTTTGCGGCAGCAGCTTTAATAAGGTCACAGTGAAATGCTCACACGGGCTGTTCCATCAGTTAAAGCGACTGAACCTCCAAGCAGCCATTATCCCTCCCGCTCCATCCACAGCTGCTCTGCTTACACCCAGAACACAGTGATAATACTGCAGAATACCAATCAGAGAGAGAGAGATGTGCTGTCAGGGTTAAGAGGCTGCTTTTACTAGCAGGTGGCCTAAGTCACATTTCTTTTCTGTTGTGTTCTATTTGCATATTTTCTCGGCAAAATATTTTGAAAACCCGCAGAGAATCGCTGTAGTTCGTTGACAGGCCCTGTCATACAGCGGAAGTCGGCAGCGCAAGTGTTGCTCTGCCGGGTTAATAAAAGCAAGGAGGTTTTATTAATGTATTCTGAAAGAGTTTAGATTGCTTCTTGCAAATCTCACAGAAAACAGTGCAGACTGTATGAAGCGCAGTAATGGTAGTAATTAAATACTGTAACAATGTCACATGTCATGTTACGTATGTAAGTGTCAAATTTTGAGCATTTACAACCCACTAAAACTGAAAACTTTCTATACTTATAATATGTTGATTTGGTGCTCAAGAACACATTTAACTTTTATTTCAAATAAACAAGACTGTAACAATGTAACAATGTTAAAATCTTCTGGATGCACTTGGCCGAAAACCAAAAATGCTTTTTAAAAATGTATTTATTTATTTA
This sequence comes from Chanodichthys erythropterus, assembly GCF_024489055.1. NCBI lineage: Eukaryota > Metazoa > Chordata > Actinopteri > Cypriniformes > Xenocyprididae > Chanodichthys > Chanodichthys erythropterus. Next base: position 34,329,273 of record NC_090224.1, on the reverse strand, counting down.
TTTATTTTCTTTCTTTTTTTTTTGAGTGTGTGTGTAATTGTATAATATGCAATCCAGTAATTTTAATGATACTGAATTTAAAAATGATATAATAAATCTATATAAAATAATAAATTATAAATACAAGCCAATCAAATAAAATAACCACACTTTGAAAGTTACACACTAAAATTAGACAGAAAATATATTACTATTAAATATCAATATATTATTATTTATGCAGTTCTATGCAACAGAATCAGTGCAAGCGAAATCTGAGTGCCAAACACTGGACGGGGCGCCATATATTTTCGGCTCCTATTTTTAGCCGTTTTTCTCTTTCGGCCAAAAAAACGAAAAAGCCATTTTCAGGCTGATAATTTTTGGTGGCCGAAATTTCGGTGCATCCCTAAAGCCCGGAACACTCCAAGCCAACGTTCGGCCGTCGAGCAGTTTTCGTTCGTCGACCAACTAAGTTTTCCCAGTGTGTTCAACACCATTGGCTGAAGTTGGTCCTCGTCTGCTTTTTTTTTTCAACATGTCGAATCGGCGTCGGAGCTCGTCGGTCAGTCGGGTCATCTGATCATTCTGATTGGCTGTTCAGCTACTGCCACCTGCTGGTACGGAAAGGAATTTCTTCTTACGCAGGCGCAGAACGGACGTGCTACTTGGCCGTTGGGTGTCAAGCATCGGTTTAGTGTGTCAGGGCAACTTTGGACCCAGACGCTGCCGACATGAACCAACCCTGCAGTCTGCTTTTGTCGCCACTTGTTCGTTGGCGTCAACTTGGTGTGTTCTAAGGCTTAACACGACCTTCATAACAACCTATATCACTTCCCTTACAAGACCTATTCAACGCTATCTCACGACCAATTCATTTAAGAGGTGGCTAATTCGTACTAATTTGTACGACGTCACTCGTACAATTCATACGATTTGTCTAAACCCCAGTGACGGGTAAGTTTAGGGGTGGTGTTAGGGGTAGGTCATTTGTACGAATTCATATGAATTTGGCAAAAATGATCATTTAGCAAGAAACGTACGAATTCGTATGAATTAGCCACCTCGTAAATAAGGTATGGAGAAAATATATTAACACATTACATGCTAAGTGATGAGTGATGTGAATGATGTCCATTAAGGTAACAGATAAATGTTTGCCAAATCTTATCAAACTGTTCAAATGTACCCTTCAGACAGGTAGAGTAGAGTAGATGTCATTTCATTAAGCCAGAGTTTGATAGTGGGACATAACAATGTAAAAGTATTTACTGTCACTTCTGATCAATTCAATGCATGCTTGCTGAATAAAAATATTAATTTATTTTACAAAAATCTTACTATACAGGGGTTGGGCAGTGAAACTGAAACACTGGCCAATATAGTGTTCACGCCTATATACAGTATATGCGGCCTGGTGGCCAATCTTCACTGATTTTACATTCCATCAGTAAGAGCAGAGTGTGAAGGTTGAATTAGCAGAGTAATAGCACAGCTGTACATAAATTATTGCAATTCACAGAACATAATGGGAGACATATCAGAGTTTAAAGAGGACAAATTGTTGGTGCGCATCTCGCTGGCTCATCTGGGACCAGGACAGCTAGTCTTTGTGGTGTATCGACAGCAATGGTATCCAGGGTAATGTCGGCATACCTACATGTAGGATGAACCATATCCAGCGGAAGTAACTGTCAACGCAAGAGTCTGAAAGGGATGTTCAGGTACTAACCAACATAAAACCACAGCTTCTCAACTCACTGCAGAATTAAATGTGCACCTGTTTACACCAAAACTGTTTGTCAAGAGCTCCACAGAGTCAATATTTATGGCTGGGCTGTTACAGCCATTAGCTAAGCATTTGGTCACACATGCCAATGCCAAATGTCAGTTTCATTGGTGCCAACAGTGCAAATCTTGGGCTGTGGACAATATGAAACATGTATTGTTCGCTGATGTTTTCCTCATCAGTCTTGGAATGCAAGTCACTTGATATTAGGAATGTTGAGGCTGTTTCATCTGATTTAAAACTAGTCTAATCATCGAGTGATTTGTAGTTTGTAAACAAGAGGTGTGTGTCGAATTGAAACTTTTCTCACTAGATGTCACAACGCTGTTTAATAATGGTGACCGGAAATAAACGCGGCACCTTTAAGCTATCGTTCCGTTATCCACTGGGCCGTGCTGGGTAGTTCAAAGTACAGTAAATTAGTGAAACACATAAAAACAGCGCTATTTGTTCTGTATTTGTTGTTACTGACCAAGAAACAACTTCAGATGATTCAGTGACAGAGCAGTCCGAACTAATCCAAATCGTTTCAGATCGTTATGCAGGCGTGTTTGGCCAATTCACTGAAAAGAAAGAATCGAGACAAAAGAATGATTAATTCACGAATGATAGGTATCGCTGGTTCAGTCGACAGAAATGCGGGACACACATAATAACTGATGAAATATTTGCACGGAAAACGTTTCTCAGGTCAGTCGGAGGAGCGTGCATGGTACAAACAGTGTGAATATAGCCGTACAGGATGCAGGCGCCACTGCGGCCACGTATCTAACCAAATTTAACCGCACCGCAAAAGAGGAGGAGGGAGACTGGGGTGCCACGGGCCGGATGAAGATGATTGGCGGGCCGGATTTGGCCAGCGGGCCGCCAGTTGACGAGCCCTGCTGAAGAATTCAACCAATCCAATGATGACTTAAAAACTCCTGTAATGTTTCCAATTTTGTGTGCCTTATGCATCAGACATCTGACGACTGAGGCTGAGACAACCGTAGAGCCAGCTAATAAGGTGCAATCCATAAACTTTAGCTGGACATTTTGAAATGGTTCTAGAAGCTTTACAAATAACATTTTTATAACTTATTGGGAACATTAAGAACATTTTTCTATGTACATGTATGTAGGGAAACATCTAAATTCTCTCTATTTTAAGCAAAACTAGGGCTGACCGATATATCGCATGCGATTGTCACACGCATTTCGTCAGTAAAGCCGGGAACCGCGTGACAATCGCATGTGATATATCGGTCAGCCCTAAGCAAAACCTAAGGAAGATATTTGGAAGAATGTTTGTAACCAAGCAGATCTCGCCCCTCGTAGTATTTTATTTTTTTTCCTACTATGGTAGTCAATGGAGGGCAAGATCTGCTTGGTAACAAACATTATTCCAAATATCTTCCTTTGTGTACAGCAGAACAAAGAAATTAATACAGATTTGGAACAACTTGAGGATGAGTAAATGATGAACTTAGTGATCGCTATTAGGATGTGAAAAGATTTTCAACCAACATAACAAAAAAAAATTTTTTTAAGCAAATCACCTACCCTGCCTTTAAATTTTCTTAAACTGTGCTGAGAAAATCAAGACCAGGAGATCAGGAAAAAATAATAATAACCTTGTCATGATCTAGGCACAGGGTCTTAAAGCCCTTGCCTGTCTCTGCAATACCTTTGTTTGTGAGATCAAGAGGGCAGATCGATTTCTCCTTTCAATAAAAATATACTCAGAGGTGCTGTAATCTTGACAGACCTTTGAGCTATTGAAGGTTTGCTGGGTAGCGGGGCAGGAATTAGGGGTTAGAGAAATCTTTAGTGAGAACATGCCATATAAAACCATAGCTTTTATTCTTACTTTTCAAGACGTTGAAGAAAAACTGCTTAACATAGTTAATGCTCTAATGGAGGAGAAAAAGAAGTACAGAGCTGAAATTTATGGGTTCCAGTAAGACAATATCTGGTAGAAACTTTATGCAAACATCACATTATTTATTTAGACTCCTGAAGCCATAATGTATGAATCATTTTGCATAATTACACATGAGAACGTAACGGACATGTGATTGATTGACAAACTCGGGTGTCCTGCCTCTGGGACAGATTGATTGAATCTGCTTTATCAATATTACAGAAAGCCGTTGCAGTCAAAAACATCACTGAGGGAAAATTATCAAGCATGCATGGTACAGCAAAACTAAAATTCTAAGTACGCATCTCACTACAGGGCTCGACAATAAGGACTGCCCGATGGCCCGGGGCCAGTGTGAACGATGCTCAGGACAGCAGACGGAACAGTCACTTTCCCGATCGGGCCAGTGCTGTAGGGAGTGCGTTATATATCATCTATGATATCGTAATTGTTGATTTAACGATCTGATATTATCGTGTATGTCCCTTCACCTTTAAAAAACAAACAAAAACACACCCATTGAGTGCACGCATGCACTACGTGACGTAGTCTAATAGGTTAGTCAAGTGTTCCTGCATATTTGGTGTACGCATTCACTGCGTGATTTAGTCTATTAAAATGCCTGTAGAATGCCCCCAGAATTCAAGATAAGGGGCAAAAATGCCCCTGTATATATTTTATATTTATATAATTTAATATAGTTTACCAATATTACACAAAGAGCACCGTTTTTCTCCAAATATTAGCATTACAAATGTGATTTTGGTTTTATTCAGCGTACAGTTTAATGAACAAGAACTTAATATCAAGTGACTTACATTTAAGACACCAAATCGTCTGTTTTTACTGTATTTCGCCAACGAAAATAGTTCAAAAGTCCGCAGATATGTTTTGCGTCTCTGAGCAACACATCCTGAATGAATCAGCCATTTGAATGAATCGGTTGAATCTCAATGACTCGCTCATTTACAGTGATTCGCTGCCACCTGCTGGCAGGTTAAATCTCACATTTAAAGTGTCTTCATTTTTTTTTTAAAATCATTTCAAATAACAGTATTTAACGTTGTATATTTTCAACATTAAAAACATTTTTATGCATCTGTAACTGCTCTTGACTGATTAACTTTAATAAAGATTAATCTATAGATAAATAGTTATACATTAGATTACAATAAACCTACATGAATAACTTGAAAAGCACCATTTTTTTGATTTATATGTTTGTTCTATTGTACTATTTGTGCTTTTACTTGTAATTTGATTATTTATTACTATTTTATTACTGTTTATTTGTCTAACAATATTTAAAATACAAGTTAATCTAGTAGCTTTTGGTGTCATAAACCTATTTATTGAGGTAAAATGTAACAAAGAAAATGAAAACAATAACTATGATTATTTTATGGACCCATTTTCTTGTCTTTTACTTTTATTCATTTTTTTTTGCTGTTGGGCCAGTGAAAATCCTTAGCGTTGAGCCCTGCACTATCAACCAAAGAATTGACATAATATTCCTTGCAATAAAGCAAACAAAGCAAGTATATGGAATTAATGAAATCTTAACACTCCAGTAAGTGTGTGAATGAGAAACAGAGAGAATGACAAAGAATCGCCAGTCCTGCTGTTGGAAGTGAGTGTAACTGCATTAGCCATTCAAGTCCAGTGTAAACATGGCAGGTCATCAGGGAGTCCGGTTGGATCAATATAGCAGCACTGCTCTAAGCTCTGCCTTCAGAGAGGACCGAAGTTACAGCCATAGATGACCAGACACCTCATTTACACTTAAACTTCCTGCGCATTACTACACAGACTTTCTGTACTTTAGATGGAAATACGCAAATAAGGACTTTAACCTGGGGTTTAGGAATGTGCAGTGTGAAATGGCAGCTAATGAAAACCCAGGATTAACTTTTAACCCCGGGTATAGCATGAGCAGTGTGAAACGTGAATAAAGATAACCCAGGATTCCATTTACCCAGGGTTTAGAATGACCCAGGGGTCACTATTTCAAGTGTGAAAAGCCCTTTAGTCCACTTTAGACATTCTACTAACAAACTACATGTCAACTAGCAGTCATAAGAGTATTAGTAGACTGCCTGCTTAATATCTTGATGCTCCCCAACAGATATTCTACTGACGATAAGTATCTTTGCAACTACAGTTCATGTCAACATATAGTTGCGAAGTAGAATGTCTAAACTGGACTAAATGTCTAAAGTGTAACCGGTAATCTTTTGACCATCATTAACAGATGAATTATTCACATTGAGTTTGGGCAAACTCAGCCATGCCCTACAGTCAATGCTCACATGAACGCACACAAGCTACAGAGACAAACACACGTCTATATACACTCGCACAGAATACCAAAGACCTTAGAAGATATCACCATGAATAAAACATCCGTCTAGTGCACATGTAAACACACAAAGGCTATATCACTCTCTCTCTCACACAAAAAAGCTCTGAATTACACTAGTTCAAGCTCACAGATTCACATAAAAAAAAAAAAAACATATGCATAAACGCATATTCCCACACAAACACTGTAATTTTATCTACAGAAAATGCATTTTCAATTTCTCACGCTACTCCCCATGCCCTTCAGAATGAGAAGATAGTAACGTTGTACAAGCGTTGAAGAAATGGATTTGTTAGCATAGCTGTAACCTTCTATCCCAACACCCATATTTGTTGTGATATATTCCTCCTCCTATTGGCCTCCCTGCTGAGCTCTTTGTATCAGCCAAAGACAATCTGAGACAGACTGGGGCCTGTACGGCTAAACTCCAACTTACAAAATGCAAGAAAGGACATGACAAAAGATGACAAACATGACTTCTTGTATCTGAAAGAGGGGAAAAAAAACTCTTTACACACACTTTGTAGAAATATAGCAGTTTATATGAGCCCCATTGCTTTTGAGAGAATGTGACATGCTAAATTGTTCATTGAATTCAATACAAAAGGATTGTTTTGTTTTT